>NC_041389.1:50465872-50466420 GCF_002162155.2 Triticum dicoccoides
AAAACGATTCGCCCCCCTGACTGCTGGGACCCACCAGCTACATCTTTGCAGGCAAGGAAGTGCCTGACAGTCGGGACCCACCTAGTCGAAGCGTACGTAGCGTTGTCATCCTGGCCGCGAACGTGTACGCACATACTAGTCGATGTAGAGGCGCGCACGTGTCGTAGTAGAGGCGCGCACATGTCGTAGTAGAGGCGCGCACGTAGCATGTACACGTACGTACAACGGCCAGGGTGCAAGAAAGAAAATACGGTCACATATGTGTACATACAGGTGGGGTCTCGAACGCCTAGTCACGCATACCACAAAACGGAGGAAACAGACCTCCTACGGTCGAAACGGGGGTCCTGTTGATCGGGATGGGTGTGGCGTACCGCAAAACGGAGGAAACGGACCTCCTACAATCGAAACGGGGGTCCTGTTGATCGGGAGGGGTGTGGCGTACCACAAAAACGGACGAAATGGACCTCCTTCGGTCGAAACGGGGGTCCTGTTGATTGGGACGGGTGTGGCGTACCGCAAAACAGACGAAATGGACTTGTGTTGGA
>NC_041389.1:50466919-50475702 GCF_002162155.2 Triticum dicoccoides
CGCTCACTGTTCATCCAATCGACCGGCTTCAGTTAGCACCAGTAGCGAAGGAATCGCTCCATCGGGTTCAGTTAACAGCCATTGATCGATCGCTCGGGTTCAGTAACGCATAGCCTACAGTGCAATCGCTCGGGTTCAGTTAGAGCCCAATGCCTCGCTCGGCTTCAGTTAGAGCCAGCGCCTCGCACACACGCGCGTACGTATGAGAGAAACACGCATCGCTCTGCCCCCGACCTCCCACCGTAACCGGCAACTCCCCTAAATTTTCCTCCCCCTTGCTTCTACCACGGTTTTTTCCGTCATGGACAGCCCAAAGAATGTCATGCAGCTACGTCTCCGGCCCACCCAGGACGAAAAGCCCATTTTCTGTCATGATTAATTGTCATAGAAGTAGGAGCCCACCAAATCTATGATGATACCGGGTTTTGTCACAATTATCGTCATAGAAGTGTCATATGTATGACAATTTTTTTTTCGTTCAGCCCAAAATATCACGGATGTGTCTTTTTTTGTAGTGTTTGTGCATCTAGATCAGATATCATGTTGAGTGTGGGAATATGTGCACAGTTTCAAGCCGCACTGAAGGAAAGCCATTATGTGGCGGTCAAGCGAATCTTTCAATATTTGGCTCATACCCCAAACTTTGGCTTATGGTAACCAAGAGGAGCAAACTTCAAGCTTGAAGGATATACGGATTCCGATTGGGCGGGAGACAAAGTGGATAGGAAGTCCACTTCCGGAGGGTGCCAATTTCTTGGTTGCTCTTTGGTGAGTTGGTCTTCCAAAAAGCAAAGTTGTGTGTCTCTCTCGTCCACCGAAGCGGAATATGTGGCGGCCGGTAGTTGTTGTGCACAACTCTTATGGATGAGGCAAACTTTAAAGGAGTACGGTGTCATTTGTGACAAAGTGCCTCTTTGGTGTGATAATGAAAGTGCCATCAAGATTTCTCTTAACCCGGTGCAACATTTCAAGACGAAGCATATTGAGATTCGGTATCACTTCATCCGGGATCACATTAGGCGAGGGGAGATCGAGCTCAAGTATGTCAACACTCATGATAACCTTGCAGATATCTTCATGAAGCCCTTGGATGAAGCAAGATTTCGCAGTTAAGGCATGAGCTAAATATCATTGATTCAAGCAATGTGACTTGAACCCTTGCACCTCCCACCACACTCAACTTGTTGTCTAGTTTAGGTGTAGGCATGGATATAGGGGGAGTGTTGTTCTCTCAATGAACTCTCCCTCCCCCCATTATTCATAAATTGATCAACTCTTTCACATTAACCATCTTTGATGGTACTTGTGCTTCAAAGACGAGTTTTGGTCATGGGCCCAAGGATAATTCTTCGCGGTGCCATACCAATTGACTCAAACATAGGTGGCTCCGGCCACCGCCCTCTCCTTGGAGAGGTTGTGTCTCGTGGTTGGTCTTCGTTGTCTTGTGCTTTCTTCTTCCCTGTGCGAGTTTGTGTCGTTGTTGTTTTCGCCTCTTTGTTGTTCATGTTCCCGAAGTTTGTTTTGCTTTCGCTCTTGTGTGAAACTTGCACTTTCTTGGGGTACGGTACTACCGTGGCAGGTCACGGTACTACTGCAGGAGTTGGTAGCTTTGCGGTTGCTCAGTTACCTCCCTGGGGCACGGTACTACCGCTACCATCGCGGCTGTAATTTTTTACTGCAGCTGGAAGAGCGGTACTACCGCCCAGCGCGTGGTACTTCCGCCCGGGCGGTACTACCGCAATGACCCGCGGTACTTTCGCGCCCATGCGAGCGGGTGGGGGTTAAGAGCGGGATAGGGGGAGTTCTAACTCCCCCATACCCATTCATCTCTTTTCCCACCCCGTCTCTCTCTCTCTCCTTCCCAAGAACGGCGCCAGAGGTATTCGCCGGATTTCCATCTCCGGCCGCTCTCCTCGGATTCCGACCGGTGGGATCGTTCCCCACCACTTCCTCTTGCCATGGACCCAGGTCTTTCCCCAAATCCCTATCCTTTTGGTTTGTTTCTTTGCTTCTAGGTTTTGGGGAGATGCATGTGGTGTTCTTGAGATTGTTGGCTAAATCTGTGCAAAAGAGATTCGTAGGAGCGTGGTAGTGTAGTAAGCATGCTCTTTGGATAGTCAAAATAGTTCCGATTGATCAAAGGTAGTACCAATGTTGTTGTGCGGAGGTTCTAGATCCAGATCTGTAACTCTCTATCACGGTTTTCGATCAGTGCAGTACTACTGCTCCTCCTGGAGCGGTACTACCGCGGCCTTGCTTGTGTCTGGCGCCACGCGGTACTTCCGTACCTTGGTGCGGTACTACCGCTTGGCGCCCGGAAGTAAAAAATTACTTCCTCCCCAGGCGCGGTACTACCGTGCCACCCTGGCATGGTACTACCGCGGCTGGAGCGGATGTTATTTTTTACATCCGTGCTCCGGCCCGGTACTACCGTAGATCCATCCAGCACTCTTTTTCTATCCAGTTCTCGTGCTTACTTGTTTCCTTCTGCTGTGTTCTTTGCCTTTGCGTTGATCCATTTTGTTTCCCGTGCGTGTTCTTGTGTTTTGTGTTAGGTGGTGGCTCTGATTCTCTTGCTCGTCGCTCGAATCCCAGCCGTGACACAGGGTCAAAGCGGCTACGCAACCAAGATGAAGCTCCAGAGGGGTCCTCTGCTCCCCAACGCAAGACCAAGCATTCCGCCAACAAGCAGAAGGAGCCCGTCATGGGCATGGATGAGATGCCCTAGGCCGAGTTTGTCATTCGAAGGAAGCTCAATCCCTATGTGAATCCCCGGGCTAACTTGCGAGGCAATGATCTCTTCTAGACCAAGCAGCAGAATCTGATCTATCTGGATGTGATCAAGGCCAAGCAGAACCTCTACATGGAAGTTCACTATATTGACATGCATCATATGAGGCAGGACAAGCACCGTGGGTACTTTGGAGAGGCCTTGGATCTATTCGAGCAGTTCGGCATTGAGCACTTGCTCACCTTCCACAAGGATTTTGATCTAGAGATCATAGCACAGTTCTTTGCTTCGGTCTACTTCGGCATCGATGAAGCAAGGACCATGACTTGGATGACCAATGGTCGCCGGATGTCTACTACATGTAAGGAGTTCATGGATTTGCTTAACATTCCAGATGAAGGGCTCGACACGCCAGTTGGAGTTCGCCCTCACACCAACTCTGATTCTGCGAACAAGAACAAGCTCATGTCATTCCTTGTTCAGAAGACTCTTCCCAACAAGAAGCAAGTGTGGGTGCTTAATCCCTTCCTTGACATTATGCATCGGCTCTTCTGGAACACCCTCTTCCCACGCATTGGTGACATGGGCCAGGTGCATGCTTACCTTGTTGACATGATGCTCCTTTGTGAGGAGGCCCGCCAGGCTCAGACTCAGCCACTTGATGTCTCACATATCATGTGGTGTGAGCTTTAGTTTGTCGTGTTCAACCGTAAGGTCCCCATCTATGGGCCTTACCTGTTTCACCTGATCTCCAAGACTTGGGAGAAGATTTTTCCCAATGATGAGTTTGAAGCTCCAGGGTGGATTCGTAATGAGCCCATCAGGCTTCGCATCAAGCCACAATGGGCTAACACCACCACTCCTGCTGAGGCTGCCAAGAGGGCTGTGGATGAGGAAGAGATTGAGGAGGAAGAAGCTGCTGAGGACCGTTCTGCTTTCACTACCCCCTCTGCTGAGCCCTCTTGGGCGAAGAAGCTGAAGATCAAGATGAAGAGGCTTTTCTGCATGCAGGTACAGAGTCAGTACAAGGCTCATGTTGCTCAGAAGGAGGTTCGTCGTCGCGACAACAGGATTTTGAGGGCGTGCGGCGAAGTCGTGGCCAGCGGCTCTGAGAGGCACATCACCCCCGAGGCTGCCTGGATGGCTAAGCAGAGCTACAAGTGGACCGATTCTGAGGAGGAGTACATCCCTGCTGTGGAGTCTGACGACGAGGAGTCGTTTTCCGCCTGAGCTACCACCTTTGTTGTAGGTGCCCTCTCTGCCTTTTTGGTGTCTCGATGCCAAAGGGGGAGAGAGTGTAGGATTTGCGTGTGCGTGTCATGTGTGCTTTGCCGTTTGCTTTGCTTTCTGTTTGTTGAACTTGTTTGCTTTGGTTTCGTTGTGCTCGTGAGACTAAGTTTATCATATGGTGTAAGACATATGCACTCTATCGTACCTTATTACCTTATTGAGCTTATGCTATATCGTGCTATTCATGTTATGCTCATATTTAATATCTTGTTTAGTGTTAGCCTTATCTTTGCAAGATATGCTTTGTCTTTAAAATATAGGGGGAGTGGTGATCCTAGTATTCATGCCGTGCAGTCCAATGCACCTTACTCTGTAGCACGAATCTAGGGGGAGCTCGTCTATATTATAGAGATGTGGGGTTTGCTTGTGCTATATTCTTTCCCTTTGTGCAAATCCCGTATTGTCATCAATCCACCAAAAAGGGGATATTGTAAGGGCATCCTTGTCCCTTAGTAGTTTTGGTGATTGATGACAATGCTTTTGCGGACTAATCATGTGTACTGAGCTTTTCAAATATATCATGACTAAACACAAGACGATTTGTTGCCCCTTGAAGATTATTGAAGACGGCGTTTCTCTATGGTTCTTTTCGGTGGAGTTGAATCGTAGGAAAGCCATACTATTAAGAGGGGGTCTGCTTTGGAAACGTTTGGGTGGAATGTCACGTACACGTCCATTTTGCACCACCTTTCCTTTGGCTCTTTGGAGTTCTCCTCTGTCTCACCTTGACTCTGCGAAATGAAGGACTCCGAGTTGCTCTTCTCAGGCTGATGGTAGTACTGCTCCCCTGAGCGGTACTACCGTAGGAGCCAGCGGTAGTACCGGGCTCCGGCACGGTAGTACCACGGGCTTCCACGGTAGTACCGCTCCTCCTAAGCGGTAGTACCGTGAAGTTTGGCATGGCGCCGCTGCTCAAGCGGTAGTAGGGGCGGATGTAATTTTTTACATCCGCGCCCTACATGGTAGTACCGTGCTGCGGCGCGGTAGTACCGTGTTGCATGGCCAAGTGCAGCAGCAGGAGCGGAGGTAGGGGCGGATGTAATTTTTTACATCCGCACCCTTCACGGTAGTACTGCACCCCTGGTCACGATAGTACCGTGTCGGATTTTTGCACCGATAAAATCTCAACGGAGGTAGACACGGATGTAATTTTTTTACATCTGTGCCTACCGTGCCTGGACTATGGCTACCTTGCGGTAGTACTGCACAGGGTCATGGTAGTACCGCACTTGCGGTTCTACCGCGCCCTGTTTGTGCTCATCTGTTCAGGTCCAGGCTCTGCCGCGCCCACGGTAGTACCGCGGTCCGCCGCGGTAGTACCGCAGGCCCGTGTGGTAGTACCGCTCCTGTGGTGCGGTAGTACCGCGGGTCGCGGGCTGAGTGATGGGTAACGGTTGGATTTGTTCCCCCACTATATAAGGGGGTCTTCTTCTCCAAGAAGACTTACCTCTTCCATCTCTAAGCTCCATTGTTGCTCCAAGCTCCATTTTTTGCCCGATCTCTCTCCCTAGCCAATCAAACTTGTTGATTTGCTCGGGATTGGTTGAGAAGGCCCCGATCTACACTTCCACCAAGAGAAATTTGATTCCCCCCACTAATCCCTAGCGGATCTTGTTACTCTTGGGTGTTTGAGCACCGTAGAAGGTTGAGGTCACCTCAGAACCATAGTCCATTGTGGTGAAGCTTTGTGGTGTCATTGGGAGCCTCCAATTAAGTTGTGGAGATTGCCCCAACCTTGTTTGTAAATTTCGGTCGCCGCCTTCGAGGGCACCAATAGTGGAATCACGACATCTCGCATTGTGTGAGGGCGTGAGGAGAATGCGGTGTCCCTAGTGGCTTCTTGGGGAGCACTGTGCCTCCACACCACTCTAATGGAGACGTACTTCCCCTCAAAAGGAAGGAACTTCGGTAACACATCCTCGTCTCCACCGGCTCCACTCTTGGTTATCTCGCGCCTTTACTTTTGCTAGCTTACTTGTGTTATATCCCTTGCTTGCTTGTTTGCTTGTTGTTGTTGCATCATATAGGTTGTTCACCTAGTTGCATATCTAGACAACCTACTTTGATGCAAAATTGAATTTGGTAAAGAATAGCTAAAAATTGTTAGTTGCCTATTCACCCCCCTCTAGTCAACTATATCGATCCTTTCAATATTCATGTTCATAATCAGAGGAGTAATAATATGCATTAAGGATCTGAACATATGATCTTCCACCAAGTAAACCAATTAGCATCAACTATAAGGAGTAATCAACACTACTAGCAACCCACAGGTACCAATTTGTGGTTTTGATACAAGATTGGATACAAGAGATGAACTAGGGTTTGGAGAGGAGATGGTGCCGATGTTGAGGGAGACTGTACCCCTCCCGATGAGAGGATCGTTGGTGATGATTTCCCCCTTCCGGGGGGAAGTGTCCCCGACAGAACAGCTCCGCCGGAGCCCTAGATTGGTTCCGCCAAGGTTTCGCCTCGTGGCGGCGGAGTTTCGTCCCGTAAGCTTGCCAACTATTTTTTCCAGGGTAAAAGCCCTCATATAGCAGAAGATGGACACCAGGGGGGCCAGGAGACAGGGGGCGCGCCCAGTAGGGGGGCCCACCCTCCTGGACAGGGTATGGGCCCCCTGGTGTATTTCTTCCGCTCAATAATTCTTATTAATTCCAAAAATAGGTTTCGTGGAGTTTCAGGATTTTTGGAGCAGTGCAGAATAGGTTTCCAATGTTTTCTCCTTTTCCAGCCAGAATTCCAGCTGCCGACATTCCCCCTCTTCATGGTAAACCTTGTAAAATAAGAGAGAATAGCCATAAGTATTGAGATATAATGTGTAATAACAACCCATAATGCGATAAATATTGATATAAAAGCATGATGCAAAATGGACGTATTAGTGAGTCAGTTGGTCTGGCTGTCACCTGTGACAAAGTCTTGGACTGCAAATACTTACTACAGAGAATCTGTGCCCAGGTTGCCTCAGTCTCAACTGACAGCTTGTACAGCCACTTACTGAGAAGACATCTGTTCTTGACTTCAAGATTCTCGATACCAAGGCCCCCCTGGTCCTTTGGTCGACAGATGATATCCCATTTGGCGAGTTGGTATTTTCTCTTAAGTTCGTCACTCTGCCAGAAGAATCGAGATCAATAGAAGTCCAGCCTTTTCCTAACCCCAACTGGGACTTCAAAGAAGGATAAGAGAAACATAGGCATACTCGTGAGCACCGAATTAATAAGAATCAATCGGCCTCCATATGACATGAGTTTTCCTTTCCAGCAACTCAGTTTCTTCTCAAACCGATCCTCGATACACTTCCACTCTCTGTTTGTTAGCTTACGATGGTGAATCGGTATACCTAGGTACGTAAAAGGTAAAGCCCCCAATTCACATCCAAAAAATTGCCTATAAGCCTCTTGTTCGTCCTTGGCTCTACCAAAGCAGAACAACTCGCTTTTATGAATGTTTTTTTTGACTATTTACTGCAAGGCAACAGCCTCACAGTCCTTTATTAATAACTAAAAGGAAGAAAATTTACAAGGTTACAAATTTACAGGAAAAGAGAAAAGATACTTACAAGAAAGTGGCTAAGTAAGGTTAACTATCCAAGACAGTAAACTATCTTTATACTTACATCTAATCCTATGAGACAGAAGAGGCTTTTATGAAAGTTAATCTTCAATCCCGATAATTGTTCAAATAAGCATAACACCAACTTCATATTTCTCGCTTTTGCGAAGGAATTATAGATTATACTAGTCCCTCTTAATTGGCTCCCTCAGTAAGCTACTTGATTTCTTCTTTCCACTTTGCTTGAAAACTCTAAAAATTAGGCTGGAAGGCTTTGAAGATGTATTCATTCCTTGTGCTCCAAATAGCCATGTCACAAGCATCACAATTCAAGCTAAAAAGTGGCTTTCAGACAGAGGTACATGTGATTGATTTTTTCCTGGATAGACCCTGCCAAAGGAGTTCATGCAGTACACAAGTAGACCCAACAAGCAGCTGCACATTGACAATGAAAGAATAGTTGAACTCTAGTTTCCAAACTGGCGCAAGTAAAGCCAGGAATGAATAACTTGATACACCGTCATATATGAATGAATATGTAGGAAGAACTAAAACATTATATTAATACTAGCCAAATATTCTTAAAGCACCAACTCCGGCGGGAAGAGCCACATGCCACACCGTCCCCAGTAGCAAGGCTCGCGAAACCTTTTCGGGTTAGTATTCTGAGTTTTCATATTGAACACCTCCCCTGACTCGACAAAATAAATGGCATCCTCCTTGATATCTCCACAAGGCACAGCGACAAACTTCGAGAAGTGTTGGCCGATGAATAGTACTCGGCCGCCACCGAGCCCATTAGCCATTGGCACCCATTTGCGTGCGTCAATATCAGCCATGAAAACATCAACCTGTTGAATGGAAAAGGAATAGTCTGAAAGGATATGCGTGTGTGGCTTCACCATGAGCAGCTCCCCGCGTGACTGGACTAGGTGCCAGCGAGTATATTCTTTGTCGCTTATTTCTTCATGAGAGATATTCCAATAATTGAGGTTACTTCGACCATCATCGTCAGTGTCATCGTCATCGTCATCGCCATCGTCGTCGTCGTCATCATCATCATCGCTGTCGTCGTCATCTTCATCTTCATCATCATCATCTGGCATCGTTGGACCCTCATGAAAATCATTGACCACCACATTAGCAGTCGCCGCTGCCACGTACACCGCCGCCTCTTCTCCCTCCTCTTCCTCCAATTTCT
>NC_041389.1:50475997-50486281 GCF_002162155.2 Triticum dicoccoides
CTACAGCTTCCACATCCTCGTCCCCAACATCATCATCATATGACACCGTTGGCCCCTCATGAAAATTATTGACCACCACATTAGCAGTCACGGCTGCCACATCCATCGGGGCCTCTTCTCCCTCCTCTTCCTCTATATCTACAGCTTTCTCATCCTTGTCCCCCACATCATCATCATCTGGAACTATTGGCCCCTCCTCATGAAAATTATTGACCACCACATTATGAGCCACGGCCGCCACGGCCGCCGTCACCTCTTTTCCCTCCTCCTCCTCCTCCTCCTCCTCCTCCTCCATCTTCTCCTCGGCCTCATCCTCGTCATCTGCAGCCACATCAATATCCACCTCTTCCTCATCATCGGCCCCAACATCATCATCATCACCATCACCATCACCATCACCATTGTCGCTATAATAATCAGCATCCCAACCATTGTAATCAAGTGGTCGTCGGATTACACGTCTTGCAATGGTGACCATGGGCCTTCCATCCTCATCCAACCCTAGATCAAAGGGGATGAGGTCTTCCGCCTTGGTGATGCCATAGAGCTTGTCTCCAGAGAAGGCAATGTCGACGATATAAACATATGGAACTGCACGTGGTTCTGGCAGCCACACTCCCTTTCCTGGCAGGATCACGATGAGCGGACAGTTCTTGTTGGTGGTGATGACGGCAATGAAATCATGGGCTGTGGACCGCATCTGAAAACTGCGGACGTTGTAAGTGCGGGGTAGGGCTGCGTCCAACTCGGTGAGAGGAACATATTCTTGAGAGAAAATATTGTGTAGGACATAGTTATCAACGCAATAAGGTTTTCCGCGTTTGGGGACACGATGATGGATGCCCAAGAGTAGCCACTCGTTGGCAGAGCCACGACAAAATGCATTGTGGGGGACGGAGGCTGGGTATTCCCAGCATCTATCAGGGGGAGCGATGTCTCGGACATGACGGAAGACGATCCATGGTAGCTGGGCCGCCTGAGGGCCGTGGCGTCGCACGGCGGTGTGCCATGAACGGCACACGGCGCAGGAGCGGGCGCGGTCGGCTGGGCTAGGGAGGCCGGCGAGAACGAGGTCCAGCATATCCCGTGGGAGTTCCGCCCAGGACGTCGCCATGAGAATCGATGGATTCTGCGATGGAGTTAATTGACAAAAGCGTGAGTACGTGCTTTTCTTTTTTTTTTAGGGTTTGAGTACGTACTTATTGTCGCATGTAGTCTTGCACCTGCAGAGACACAGGCATGCACGTCACCTGCCGCCAATCTCTTGGAGACTTGGACTAGTTTGTATTGACGTCCATCTAAGTATATGATTTGTTCTGTCAAACTTTTGCTAATTGTGCACCCGCAAAACAAAACAAAACTTTTGCTAATTGTGCGTGTTCTGTCAAACTAGTATCACGTGAGACAATGTACCAATTATACATGGACTCCAAAACGAATCGTTCGCCGTCTCATTGAGGTCACCATCACAAGGCCTAGAGAACGACCTCCACCGCCATCGCGTGGGAGATCACTGCCTCTAGTGTCGTTGCTGTAATGGACCGGGCATGGCAACAAAGGCACACCAGGCTTCCCGGGCCTGGTCGGACCCAAATCAGGTCCGCAAAGCCTCCGTCGCCACGCTGCAGCAAGCGACGACAATGCCGCCACCAACCGATCGGTTTCCCCTTGGTGTTTCCTACCAACTAGGGGCATCCTGGCGCAGGCGAGGGAGGTCGGTTGCGCGGCGGTGCGGGCTGGCGGCGCCCGCTCGGCCCAGACTTGGGCCCCATCTGGGCTTAGGCGGGCCGACAGCTCCTCTGTTAACGTCGAAGCCCCCTGGCAGTGGCTGAGCTTGAGCCAATATCATGGGGGGGCATGGGCTGAAGGGGGGGCAAACATAACTATTTTCAGCTTATTTTTGGTGAAAAATAGGTCTAATACAAAGAAATATATGCATGGTTTCTTGTGAGCTGGGGGGGCCATGGCCCCTATTGGCCCCCATGAAGCTCCGCCACTGCCCCCTGGAGGTGGATATGGCGAGTAGGGAGTATGGGTGGTGGCGGCGTTGTCGTTGCTTGCTGCAGCGTGGCGGCAGAGGCTTTGCGGACCTGATTTGGGTCCGACCAGGCCCGGGAAGCCTGGTGTGCCTCTGTTGCCATGCCCGGTCTGCTACAGCAACGACGCTGGAGGCAGTGATCTCCCACACGATGGTGGTGGAGGCCGTTCCCTCCCGCGCAGCCTCGGTTCTGCCGTCCCCGATTCCTTGCGATCCCATTTTTCATCCTCTAGGCCTTGTGATGGTGACCTCAGTGAGACGGCGAGGGTGGTGTCAAGACCGTGGTGGTGCATGTTGGGGGGCGACAAGTTGGATGGAATACTACGGATCGGGTGGGTAGTGGTGTTTTGGGGTTTGGAGAAATCCTTGTTGGCTCGCCTGGCACTGACGCGATGACGCCTGTGGGTGCCGCCATTCCTTCCTGAAGGGCGCCGGGTGTACCCATTCCCCATGTTCCTCCGCGTGCTGGGGGAAACCCTAGGACATGTGAGGGCACCAGCTTCGTCGTTGTCGCCTTCCTTCTTGAAGGTGTTGCTTGGTACACGGCAGTCGGTCCGAAGCACTCGGAGTGTGGTGGGTCGAATCTGGAGGGCGCATAGGTGGCGGGTCATCCGTGTTTCGTCATGCTGCCGTTGTCGGCATTAGTTTCTCTTTTCTTTCTTTTTTTCTTTTCTTTTGGGCTTGATGTGTTGTTTGCCCTAGCGGATGTTCTATGTGGTTGCTATATTAATATAGCAGGGCGTAAGCCTGTTTTGAGGAGGACAAGTACTCAAGGTATTTCTTGTCAGAGTGGATTTTATTTAGTTCTTACTTGTTTTAGTATATCATGATGTAGATTCTGTTTAAGAAATGTCATAGTCTTCCTGAGCAAACTAAACTGAAAAGAAAAAAAATCCTATTACGATTGAACATTTACTCTTTGGTGTTGCTAGTGTTAGGAAAACCTCGGCCTCAGGTTGAATGGCGTCACCAGGATGAAGGTACTGCCCTCACCGTGGACTGCATATTTTGTGGCATCATAGGAGAGGAAGGACGCCATCTACTTATATTAGGCGCCATACCCTCCACAAGATGATGCCGATTTATTTGCACCTAAAACATTTGAACTACCATTCTTGTCATCCATTATCTTCCTCATCACGCTCATGGTTACGCAGTGATGAAACATATAGTGGACAAAGAATACATGAGAAGATACAATCTATACCTACTAATAAAAGAAATAGGTATTTTTAGTCCGTCATGCTATTTTGTAGAAACCCCCCTGATATTTCTGACATTAAATCGTAGTACATATCAAATGTTTTTTAAAATATTCATATCTTTTAAACCGTAACTCTAAATTTAACTATGAAATTTGACTAAAAAAACATGTAGAATCTAAATATGATGTTATTTTACCTGTTAACAATTAAAAAAACATTATCTAGGCTGCAATGTTAATCAACAATGCATTATCTGTCGTTTTTTCATACCGGTACTGATTCAGATTCAGATTTGTTAACTCCAAATTCTTTTTATCATAATGGTACTGATTCAGGATTAGACATCAAATTGAAGATAAATTTGTTAGAGACACCAATAAATAAGGACATGCATGACAAGAAATAAATGGACCAAACAAAGATGGGATGTCCGCTATAAAATAAATAAAAGAAAAAATGCAGAGGAGATCCGATGAAGATGAGATGTTGCGCTATTCTCCTATATATAAGAAGAAGAAAAAGAGGACATGCATGAAAAAAGTAAAAAGAAGGCATGCATGGCAAAAAATAAAATAAAAGACAAGTTTGATAAGAAAAAAATAGTGATGAAATAGAGACCAGTACCTATGACATGTATGGCAAGAAACAGTGATGAAATAGCTAATAGTGATGAAATAGAGACAAGTACCTGCGTCAACATGAGACCATAAAAAAAATGTTCTTTTCGAGACAAAAAAAATTTCTTTTTATGATTAACAGATCTTGTATCTTTTTAACAACTTTTTTAACTCTTCATGTATTTAAGAAATAGCTACAAATTCTCAGATTATAGAACAGATTTTGTAAATTAAAAGTGTGGTATTTTTTCTTCCGTTGCAAAACGTATGGACCTTTTTGCTAGTAGCTATAATGCGTTAATATAGTACATTCATCAGAACGGGAAAAAACATTTTCCATATCTTAGGTCTGCTAATGTTACGTAATCCGTTTGTTCCAAGAGGTCCATTTGTGGTGCATATAGTGCCCGGGTGATTCATTGATTGATTCACCGCTAGCTTTACATAAACGTTTCTTGATTGATTCTATGTGAATGTACTGTCACTAACGGACTAACCCCTTGCCGTCGGCCTAGGTCTATGCCGACGGCCACCGTCGGCATACACCCGTCGGCATAGATAACATCAGCGTACTTGTGTCAGACCGTCGGCATAGGCATATATGCCGACGGCTTCCGTACGGCCGTCGGCATAGATACACCGTCGGGAGAGAATGTCACCAGAGGGCAACAGACGGCGCCGTCACACACGCTAACCAACCACCGACTGCCACGTGGCACAGGTATGCCGACGGCCAGGCCATCGACATCTATGCCGATGGCCTGGCTGTCGGCATACTCGTGCCACGTGGCAGTCGTTGGGCGCTCCTGGCAGCAGGGTATGCCGACGGCCTGGCCGTCAGCATACCTGTGCCATGTGGCGCTTCCTGGTTTCTCCTGGACATGGCTATGTCGACGGCCAGGCCGTCGGCATAGATCTGTTCTGTTTTTTATTTGCTCTTTTTTCTCAATTTCCATTCAATTTGACAGCATTTAAATCCACAAAATATGACTGTATCCATATATACACAGAAATAAGACAGATCATCATCTGATACTCAAGATCATCATCAAGTTCATCATCTAAAGATACTCAAGATCATCATCATCATCTAAAGATACTCAAGTTCATCATCTAAAGATCATCAACATCATCATCGTCGAAACTTCATGAACATAAGTATTGCAAGACCTAGAACATCATCATCGTCATCTAAAGAAACTAAGAAGTACGGAACATGGAAAGTATTGCGACACAAGGAACACATCATCAGCCAAGACTAGGACCATCGCCGTGAGCACCGCCAAGACCAGCACCACTTTGCCAGATCGGAGTTACTGGGGTCGATGAAGCAGGAGTCGAGCCACCGGTCCCCTACATGTTTGAAAAGAGATTGTAAGGGTAAATATGATATGATAGTGTTGAATGAACGAGAGCTAGTTTTTCAATAGTGTTGAATGTACTAACCGGAGTCTGACTGCCTAGTGGGCACGTGTGGATCCCATTTGTGGGCACGTGTGGGGGTTCTCCAGCAGGTGGTGGTGCGGGTCCCATTTGTGGTGGATTCGTGCGGTTAGTCCAAGATGCCAACATAGGCTGGATGTTAGTTAACCAAGCAAACTAGAAGGTCAGAAGGAATGAAAGTGCAAATTTTAGCTTGGTTCTAAGAGGGCAAAATTAACCGCCATCATCTAATGGTTGTAATCCTCGTTTGCCTTCACTCGTTGCAAGTACTCCCGCACCTCGAGATTCTTAAGCTCGACAAAGGCCTTATATGCCTACAAAATTTAGGTTGATTCTAAGTGGGCAATGCCGAAAATAAACTAAGAAAGTGAGAGTGAAAGAAGATAAAGGGGAAGTACTTAAAGCATGCTGGCGGTCTAAGCTAGGCTGTGAACGCCCCGTACTCTCTAACGGTCTCGGGTTGGTAGCTCGAAGCCGTGTGTACGAGACAGAAGGAGTGATCAAGCCATCGAAACACGGGTACCGGCCATGGGACTTCGGCTGGATGGCTACCACCGACGTGTCGTCGATCTGAGACTGGACGACGTTAGGAGCATCCGGACCGAGCGGATGCAACCTCTCAAACTGCTCCTTGTAAGACTCTAGGTGCTCCTCGGTTTTGACGTAGTACTCGCTCTCATCGGCCTTGCGATCACTCCGCTCACGGGCCATCTTCCACGACTCCATGTCTGACAGCGGCATCTTCAACTTGTCCTCCTGCAACGTCAAACAGAAGTTAGCCATACATAAGAATATGACAGTAAAAAGAAGAACAAAAATGCATCATGCATATAGATATACCTTCATGGCCTTGAAGCCGTAGTGGTTCCTGTTTCCTTGGTCGTGTGTCCCGTCTTTTCCATGGTTAGCTCGGGCCTTGCTGCTCTTGGCAGCAAACTCTGCATCGTCGCCGAGCCACCTATCCACCAACTCGCCCATCCCTCATCCTTTCCAAAGCACCAAGCAGGAATAAGATAAATAATGGAATCATGACATGTGAGCACGAAACAATTAAATTGACTGCTTATATGTTGGAATGAAAAGTCTGTAATACTTACCTTCATGTACTGCTCCCTGTTCAAGGTAAGTTGTTGCTTTTGCGCTTCAGTTTTACTCATCTTTTGATGAAGGTAGGTGTGGTAGTAGTGCGATACGGCAACCCATCGCACCTTGTACTCCAATTGACGAGCTTTCTTCTTCACAGCCGCCAGCAAGACCATGTCGGCTCTGGGCTTGTTCTCATCAAGAACTCTATAGAATTGTTGCAATCATGCAAAAAACCAGAAGCAAACAAGGCATGAGTTGAGTGATTCAATGATAAACTATGAACGAAACTAAAGACAAGTAACTCAGAAGAGAACTTACCCAAAATTTGGTGATCACGGCCTTAGCCGCCAGCTCGTGGCCAAAACCCGCAGCTCCGCGTCCCTGCCTGGCCATGGGCAGAATAGGCCCGGCCAAAACTCCTTCAACAGGACAGTGATAAGGCCGTTCGGTTTACGGCCCTTTCCGTGAAGGATCCAGTTCATGCAAAAGAATCAAAGAATTAGCATGTGTACAGTAAGAAAATGTTGTCATGTGTTCAAAATATGATTGAGATGCACTTACTCTGTCCCCGCAGGTTCAATGAGCCACTTGTTTGCCTCGATAGAAGGTGGTGTAGGTAGTTCTGCAATACCACACATCCACCCCTTTGGACCACCCGACGACAAGTCACCCCACAACTCGGCGTCAACCTCCCCTCCACCACCCTCTTCCTCACCCTCCCCTCCACCACCCTCCTCCTCCCCCTCTTCCTCCTCCCCATCCTCCTCCTCAGGAACCTCCTCCTCCTCAGACTCAGAAGGTGGCTCAGTATAGGAGGGCATCGAAGAAGACCCCCCTATTTCAGACACGGCCCGGAGTTTTTTTACCCGGGTGCCTGTCCCCCACCTCCTCCTCCTCTAGGGGCTCTCCCCCCACCCCCTCCTCAAATTCTTCCCCGGATATTCAGGCCCTGGAATTATAAGGTACAGGAACATGGTCTTGCGTTGCATTATGGCCCTGGGAGGGAGATTGAGCGGAATAACAAACACAGGCCAGCAATTGTATGGATTAGATGACATACCATATGGATTGAACCCATCACCTAATATAGAAATTATGACATTCGTAGCCTCGGCTGCTTCCTCAGGGTATTCTGTATCGAACGACTTCCATGCTTCACCTTCTGATGGATGTACAATTTTATTTGGATTGTACCTTTTCCCTTCCTTGTGCCACTTCATCATTTTGGCAGACTCCTCGGTGATGAAAAGGCGTTGCTGTCTTTCTATGAAATGAAGATACCGAAGAACCTTCGCAGGGATTTTTAGCTGCTTCTTCTGACCCTGCTCATCAACCACCTCAATATACCGAGAGGAACCGCACTTCCTACAGTAGTTTTCATTTGCATACTCATGCCTAAACAAAAGGCAATTCTTTGGACAAACATGTATTTTCTTTGTAGCGTACATGGTTTTCGGTAGTTCATGGCCCTTAGGGAGGCTGTTAGCCCATACTCCTAGAAATGCTTTGAAGCAACCTCGGCTACAGTCGTACTTGGCCTTGACTACCATCAGTTGCGAGATGGCATCTAGCTGAGAGAGCTTGGCACCCTCATAAATAGGTTTCTTTGACGAGGCTAAGATATCCAGGAAGGCCTTTGTGGTTTCCTCCGGCTCCTCCGGTTCATTATCTGAAAGTGACAGAGGTGTCGGCTATGCAACAAAGACATCATCTAGCATGTCTCTAACTCCATCGTCCTCATAACCAGCGATGTGTTGTCCTATCACCTCCTCTCTACCACAGTCCCGCTGGGCAAAGTTTATCGGCATATTAAAGTTTGGCATAAATCCATGCGTGCAAAGGTGCTTAGTCATCTCACTCTTATCTCTGCGCATACGTCTCTTACATTTGGCACAGGGGCATTCTGGCACCATCCTCATTGGACTACGGAATATCTCTTTCAAAAACACATCAGTTTTCTCGACCCACTCTGCTGTTACTTGATTCCGATGGAAAACACACTATACATCCACTGATTATCAGCCATCTCTGCTTTATTGGAAGCTACACAACAAAATTAAGGATTCATTTAAATTACTCACATCAATATTTTATTTTTTACAGGTTTGACGAGAAAGGACATTTAATAAACCTAGATCTCTAATAGGTAAAGATGGGTCCTAATCCCACCAAGAATGTGTAGATTGAGTACGTTGTCCATGCTCTACACCATTCCGAGACAAAATTTCGGTAGCGCCTCCCCGCTGTTCTCCAAATACACGTCTCGGCAAAATGCCGGGAGAATCTGCATCCGGAGAACAACGGGGAGGCGCTGCCGAAATCATGTCTTGGAACGGGGTAGAGCATGGACAACGTACCCAATCTACACATACTCGGGCTGTCCGTGGAGAACGCTAGACAATCCGAAAGAGCTGGGGTGATAAATATCCAATTGAATGCATATTTATTGATGCAATCCTTTCGGACGGGAGATGCCTAGGTTACGTGACTTGGCGTGAAAAGGAAACCTAGTGACATAGAAAAATGAAGGAGGACATGGAATTGTAGCCCACCCTCGGATGTAGAGGATCTAGTTGATCAACGGAGAGGGATGATCGTGGACTAACAGCTCCAACATCAAAGATCACTCCACAGAGATGAAACACCACAAATCCTGTAAATTCGACCGAGTGAAAAAAATAGCTCATCACATATCACATAAAGCATTGACACTATATTATGAACCAACATGAAACAACATCTCAAATTGCAAAAAAATCTTCATTAAGTATTTTATAAACTAAGTGTCTCGAATTGCTTCTTACGAATCAACATGACAAATAACGTGTCTTATGAGTTAACATGACCTAACACTAACTTGACCAAACACAAACTTACTAATATCCATCAATGCATCCATCTATCACAAACTTAACCAACATCCCTTCATCCATATTTTAAACTAAGTGTCTACAAAATTTCACATATCCATCAATCCATACATGCACATATCCATTCATCACATATCCGTCTATGCACAAAATAAACAGTAACAAAATGAAAAAATGAAGAAAAAAAAGCTCACCGAGGGGCGTCTTGGGCGCCGGTGCAGGGGCGAGAAGGGAGGTCGGGGGCAGTGGCCGGGGAAGGGTGGACGGGGGCCGGGGCCGCGACGGCAGGCGTCGGCGGAGCAGGGGCTCCGAGCCCATGCCGGCATGGCGAGGCCCGAGCAGGACAGGGAGGGCGCTGGGTCGGGGCAGCATGGACGCACGCCGGCGAGAGGTGGCTGGGGGACGGGGTGCTGGTGGGGTGAGGGGCGGAGAGGGTGGTGGCCGCGGCGTCCGGTATTCATCAAACCTTCGTTAAGAAAATGGACAATTACTATGAAACATTCAGTGCCCAGGTACCGGTCCGGTTCCGGTCACTGAAGGTTTCACAGTGATAGTCCATTTTCCATGATGCATGTCGTTGTTTTTTATTTGCCATCTGTATTTTTGTGATTGCCGTTTGTATGAGAACCCGCTGCGAAGCTCTGGCGGCCGTTCCCCCACTCCAGGTGCCGGCAGCGCCGCCGTTCGTGAGGGGGACACACCCCGGAGCCGCGTGCTGCCTCTTCAGACATGCCCCCACACCGGACAACATGTATGAGGGCCCGGTGCGACGCTCCGGTGGCATTGCTACCCCCCAAGGCCCCGTCCCGCCTAGCCCTTTGACTTTTGCCGGGCAGGCTTTGACCAGTGGACCTCTCCACCCTATTGTTTTAGGTCATCCCATAGGAACACTTGGGAGCAACATCCAGGCCAAACCAACAGCAAGATCCCCTCCGTGTAGACCTGACGAGGCCGTTCCCTGCCGGTGGCGGCGCCGTCCGTGAGGGGGGCCACACCCCAGAGCCACGTGCTGCCTCTTCAGACAT
>NC_041389.1:50486616-50546127 GCF_002162155.2 Triticum dicoccoides
AGCCCTTTGACTTTCCCCGGACGGGTTTTGACCAGTGGACCTCTCCACTCGGTTGTGTTAGGTCGGCACAAGGAACACTTGGGAGCAACATCCGGGCCAAACCCACAGCAAAATCCCCTCCATGTAGACCCGACACGGCCGTTTCCCCCCTCCAGGTGCCGCCGGCGGCGCCGTCCGTGAGGGTGGCCACACCCCGGAGACGTGTGTTGCCTCTTCATACATGCCACCACACTGTATGGCATGTATGAGGGCCCAGTGCGATGCTCTGATGGCATTGCTACCCCACCAGGGCCCCTGTCCAGCCTAACACTAGAGCGGTTGACCACGAGATCTAGCCCTTTGACATTTGCCAGACGGGCTTTGACCAGTGGACCTCTCCATCCGGTTGTATTAGGTTAGTCCATAGGAAAACTTGGGAGGAACATCCGAGCTAAATGACCGACATCAAGATCCCCTCCGTGTAGACCCGACGTGGCCGTTTCCCCCCTCCAGGTGCCGGCGGCGACGCCGCCCGTGAGGGGGGCCACACCCCGGAGCCGCGAGCTGCCTCTTAGGACATGCCCCCACACCATATGGCATGTATGAGGGTCCGGTGCGACGCTCCGGTGGCATTGCTACCCCCTGGGCCCCCATCCCGCCTAACCCTATAGCGTTTGACCATGAGATCTAGCCATTTGACTTTCCACGGATGGGCTTTGACCAGTGGACCTCTCCACCCCTTGTGGTAGGTCAGCCCATAGGAACACTTGGGAGCAACATCCAGGAGAAACACACAACAAGATTCCCTCCGTGTAGACTCGACGCGTTCGTTTCCCCCCTCTAGGTGTCGGCGGCGGTGCCGTCCATGAGGTTGGCCACACCCAGGAGACGCGTGCCGGGCATTTTCAACCGCCACAACACTTCTAGACTTGTGAGAGGCCGCCAATGCAAGAATTGGTGGCATGCTAGCCCTCGGAGGTGATGTCTACTACGCAACCTTCTTCTTGTAGATGTTGTTGGGCCTCCAAGTGCAGAGGTTTGTAGAACAGTAGCAAATTTCCCTCAAGTGGATGACCTAAGGTTTATCAATCCGTGGGAGGCGAAGGATGAAGATGGTCTCTCTCAAAAAACCCTGCAACCAAATAACAAAGAGTCTCTTGTGTCCCTAACACACCCAATACAATGGTAAATTGTATAGGTGCACTAGTTCGGCGAAGAGATGGTGATACAAGTGCAATATGGATGGTAGATATAGGTATTTGTATTCTGAAAATATAAAAACAGCAAGGTAGCAAGCGATAAAAGTGAGCGTAAACGGTATTGCAATGCTAGGAAACAAGGCCTAGGGTTCATACTTTCACTAGTGCAGGTTCTCTCAACAATAATAACCTACTTGGATCATATAACTATCCCTCAACATGCAACAAAGAGTCACTCCAAAGTCACTAATACCGGAGAACAAACGAAGAGATTATTGTAGGGTACGAAACCACCTCAAAGTTATCCTTTCTGATCGATCTATTCAAGAGTCCGTAGTAAAATAACATGAAACTATTTTGTCCGTTTGATCTATCATAGAGTTCGTACTAGAATAACACCTTAAAACACAAATCAACCAAAACCCAAATGTCACCTAGATACTCCAATGTCACCTCAAGTATCTGTGGGCATGATTATACGATATGCATCACACAATCTCAGGTTCATCTATTCAACCAACACAAAGTGCTTCAAAGAGTGCCACAAAGTTTCTATCGGAGAGTCAAGACGAAAACGTGTGCCAACCCCTATGCACAAGTTCACAATGTTACGGAACCCGCAAGTTGATCACCAAAACATACATCAAGTAGATCACGTGAATATCCATTGTCACCACAGATAAGCACATGCAAGACATACATAAAGTGTTCTCAAATCCTTAAGGACTCAATCCGATAAGATAACTTCAAAGGGAAAACTCAATCCATTACAAGAGAGTAGAGGGGGAGAAACATCATAAGATCCAACTATAATAGCAAAGCTCGCGATACATCAAGATCGTGCCGAATCAAGAACACGAGAAAGAGAGAGATAAAACACATAGCTACTGGTACATACCCTTAGCCCCGAGGGTGAACTACTCCCTCCTCGTCATGGAGAGCGCCGGTATGATGAAGATGGCCACCGGTGAGGGATCCCCCCTCTGGAAGGGTGCCGAAACAGGGTCCCGATTGGTTTTTGGTGGCTACAGAGGCTTGCAGCGGCGGAACTCCCGATCTATTGTGTTCCTCAATGTTTTCAGGGTATATGAGTATATATAGGCAAAAGAAGTCGGTTAGGGGAGCCACGAGGGTCCCACGAGGGTGGGGGCGCGCCCTGGACCCTCGTGGCCACCTCGTTGCTTCCCTCACGTCTACTCCAAGTCTCCTGGATTGCTTTTGTTCCAAAAATAACTCTTCCGAAGGTTTCATTACGTTTGGATCCGTTTGATATTCCTTTTCTGTGAAACACTGAAATAGGCAAAAAACAACAATTTGGGCAGGGCCTCCGGTTAATAGGTTAGTCCCAAAAATAATATAAAAGTGTATAGTAAAGCCCATTAAATATCCAAAAATTATAGATAAGTTGGAGACGTATCAAGCATCCCCAAGCTTAATTCCTGCTCGCCCTCGAGTAGGTAAATGGTAAAAACAGAATTTTTGATGTGGAATGCTACCTAGCATAAGTCTCAATGTAATTTTCTTTATTGTGGCATGAATGTTCAGATCCAAAAGATTCAAGACAAAAGTTTAATATTGACATAAAAATAGTAATACTTCAAGCATACTAACAAAGCAATCATGTCTTCTCAAAATAACATGGCCAAACAAAGTTATCCCTACAAAATCATATAGTCTGGCTATGCTCTATCTTCATCACACAAAATATTTAAGTCATGCACAACCCCGGTTTTAGCCAAGCAATCATTTCATACTTTAGTATTCTCAAACTTTTTCAACTTTCACGCAATACATGAGTGTGAGCCATGGACATAGCACTATAGGTGGAATAGAGTGGTGGTTGTGGAGAAGACAAAAAGGAGAAGATGGTATCACATCAACTAGGCGTATCAACGGGCTATGGAGATGCCCATTAATAGATATCAATGTGAGTGAGTAGGGATTGACATGCAACGGATGCACTATATCTATAAGTGTATGAAAGCTCATCAAAAGAAACTAAGTGGGTGTGCATCCAACTTGGTTGCTCACGAAGACCTAGGGCAATTTGAGGAAGCCAATCATTGGAATATACAAGCCAAGTTCTATGATGAAAAATTCCCACTAGCATATGAAGGTGACACCATAGGAGACTCTCTATCATGAAGGTCATGGTGCTACTTCGAAATACAAGTGTGGTAAAAGGATAGTAACATTGTCCCTTCTCCCTTTTTCTCTCATTATTTTGGTGGGCTTCCTTGGCCTCTTTTTTTATTTGGGCTTCTTTGGCCTCTTTTATTTTTCATAAAGTCCGGAGACTCATCCCAACTTGTGAGGGAATCATTGCTTCCATCATCCTTTCCTCACATGGGACAATGCTCTAATAATGAAGATCATCACACTTTTATCTACTTACAACTCAAGAATCTTAGAAAAAAATATGACTCTATGTGGATACCTCCGGCGGTGTACCGGGATAATGAATCAAGAGTGACATGTATGAAAGAATTATGAATGGTGGCTTTGCCACAAATACGATGTCAACTACATGATCATGCAAAGCAATATGACAATGATGGAGTGTGTCATAATAAACGCGACGGTGGAAAGTTGCATGGCAATATATCTCGGAATGGCTATGGAAATGCCATAATAGGTAGGTATGGTGGCTGTTTTGAGGAAGGTATATGGTGGGTGTATGATACCGGCGAAAGTTGCGCGGCACAAGAGAGGCTTGCAATGGTGGAAGGGTGAGAGTGCGTATAATCCATGGACTCAACATTAGTCATGAAGAACTCACATACTTATTGCAAAAATCTACAAGTTATCAAAAGAAAGTACTACACTCATGCTCCTAAGGGAAGGGTTGGTAGGAGTTAACTATCACGCGATCCCGACCTCCACACATAAGGAAGACAATCAATAAATAAAGGCATAAGTATATTTTTCATCACTTAACTTTTTTGATAGTATACAAATGGTCCTTTAACTGCAAAACCAGCAAATCTTAGTCCCTCAACATTCAAAACCAGATAAGTTTAGTCCCTCAACTTTTAAAACCAAATAAATTTAGTCCCTCATACTGCTTCGGGTGGCTTTCTACCCAACGTGCAGTGGTTTTGATTCTGTGCGGTAGCTGTCCGCCATGACGCCATCCCTCCCGGCCGAGGTAGCGCCCAACTGACGGTCATTCTCCTGTACAAAGCTAGCCTCATACTAGCTCGCTCGTGTATAAAGCAAGCTCTTCCTGAAGCGCTTCTGGCTGTTGAATCATTAGTTAGTCGGTTGATTTTTTCCTGTTTTCTTCCCATTCAGTTAGCAGGGCACGAGCTCACTATTTTGTGTGGAGACCGTGCGCGTCGAGTCCGGCAGCTGCATGCATGTCGCTGCAAGTGTCCAGCCGCGCGTCAAGTTGTTTGCTTGACATGCATCAGTGTGAGTTGAGAGCTAACACTGGCCGGTGCTTTTGTCCCGAGAGGAACCAGCTTAGATCAATTAACATGCATACGTAAGCTAGTTGTCTACTTTGCTTTTGCTACGTACATGCATCGACATGTAATCGTATCAACTACGAGCGGACCACATCAAGCCAGCGCTGCAAGTTCACTCTCGCTGAAAAGTCGCGTTGCCGCCGTTGAGCAGGCTAGCACACAGACGATCTCGCCATCGGCACAGTCAGACAGGCATATGTCGCAGCTGGCACGGAAGGACGCACACTGCTGCTGCTCTGCTTGTGCGCTCATGAGGAGGCGGCGTAAGTGGCGACCGGGAGCACGATGGGGGCCGGCAGCGCGCAACCTTCCCTGGCTCTAACAATTTTTTTTCTGTAGTGTATATCATAATACCACACCAAGTCGAAAGAAAACCACCTAAAATAGCATGAGGGACTAAACTTATCCGGTTTTAAAAGTAGAGGGATGAAGTTTTGCTAGTTTTGAAGTTAAGGGATCATTTCTCCACTTTCAAAAGAGTTGAGGGACAAAAAATATACTTTTTCCATAAATAAATCATGCTCCAACTTCATCACATAACGGTTTACCATACGTGCATGCTACGGGAATCACAAACTTTAACACAAGTATCTATGAAATTCACAACTACTCCATTAGCATGACTCTAATATCACCATCCTCATATCTCAAAACAATCATAAGGAATCAAACTTCTCATAGTATTCAATGCACTTTATATGATAGTTTTTATTATACCTATCTTGGATGCTCATCATATTAGGACTAAAATTTTAACCAAAGAAATTACCATGCTTTTCTAAAGTACTCTCAAAATAATATAAGTGAAGCATGAGAGGTCAATAATTTCTATAAAATAAAACCACCGCCGTCCTCTAAAAGGATATAAGTGAAGCACTAGAGCAAATGACAAACTACTCCGAAAGATATAAGTGAAGATCAATGAGTAGTCGAATAATTACGAAACTATGTGAAGACTCTCTAACATTTAAGAATTTCAGATCTTAAGTACTTTATTCAATCAGAAAGCAAAAGAAGAGAAAATAAAATGACGCTCCAAGCAAAACACATATCATGTGGCGAATAAAAATATAGCTCCAAGTAAGTTACCGATGAATGAAGACGACAGAGGGGATAACTTCCGGGGCATCCCCAAGCTCAGGCTCTTGGTTGTCCTTGAATATTACCTTGGGGTGCCTTGGGCATCCCCAAGCTTAGGCTCTTGCCACTCCTTATTCCATAGCCCATCGAATCTTTACCCAAAACTTGAAAACTTCACAACACAAAACTCAACAGAAAACTCGTAAGCTCCGTTAGTATAAAAAAATAAAACCACCACTTAGTTACTGTTGTGAACTCATTCTAAATTCATATTGGTATAATATCTACTATATTACAAATTCTCTATGGTTCATACCCTCCGATACTACTCATAGATTCATCAAAATAAGCAAACAACACATAGAAAATAGAATATGTCAGAAACAGAACAGTCTGTATTAATCTGTAACTCTCGAACACTTCTGCAACTCCAAAAATCCCACCAAATTAGGAAAACCTGAGAAATTTGCGTACCAATCCAAATAAAAAAGGATCAGATCAATAGCACATTTCTGTGAATTATCAAAACTACATTACTGGGTGCAAAAGTTTCTGATTTTCAGCAGGATCAACACAACTATCACCATAACTATCCTAAATGTCTTACTTGGCACTTTATTAAAACAAAAGCTATAAAACATGATTACAGTAGTAAAATCATGTGAACACACAAAAACAGTAGGGGTAAATATTGGGTTGTCTCCCAACAAGCGCTTTTCTTTAATGCCTTTCTAGCTAGGCATGATGATGACAATGATGCTCACATAAAAGATAAGGATGGAAACATAACGGGAGCATCATGAAGCATATGACTAGAAAATTTAAGCCTAACCCACTTCCTATGCATAGGGATTTTGTGAGAAAACAACTTATGCGAACAAGAATCAACTAGCATAGGAGGGTAACACAAGCATAGCTTCAAGATTTTCAACACATAGAGAGGAAACTTGATATTATTGGAATTCCTACAAGCATACGTTCCTCCGTCATAATAATTTTCAGTAGCGTCATGAACAATTTCAACAATATAACCATCACCTAAAGCATTCTTTTCATGATCTACAAGCATAGAAATTTTATTACTCTCCACATAAGCAAAATTCTTCTCATTCGGAATAGTGGGAGTATCATAAGAGACTCGAATACTATAAACTGTTTCCACATTAAAAGAGTAATGTTCAGAAAAAGGATAATCATAATTGAAAGGATCGATATAGTTGACTAGAGGGGGGGGGGGTCAATAGGCAACTAACAATTTTTAGCTTTTCTTTACCAAATTAAAATTTGCATCAAAGTAGGTTGTCTAGATATGCAACTAGGTGAGCAACCTATATGATGCAACAACAACAAGCACACAAGCAAGCAAGGGATACAACACAAATAATCTTGCACAAGTAAAGGCATGAGATAACCAAGAGTGGAGCCGGTGAAGACGAGGATGTATTACCGAAGTTCCTTCCTTTTGAAGGAAAGTACGTCTCCGTTGGAGCGGTGTGGAGGCACAATGCCCCCCAAGAAGCCACTAGGGCCACCGTATTCTCCTCACGCCCTCACACAATGCGAGATGCCGTGATTCCACTATTGGTGCCCTTGAAGGCGGCGACCGAACCTTTACAAACAAGGTTGGGGTAATCTTCACAACTTAATTGGAGGCTCCCAACGACACCGCCAAGCTTCACCACAATGGACTATGGCTCCACGGTGACCTCAGCCGTCTAGGGTGCTCAAACACCCAAGAGTAACAAGATCCGCTAGGGATTAGTGGGGGAAATCAAATTTCTCTTGGTGGAAGTGTAGATTGGGGCCTTCTCACCCAATCCTGAGCAAATCAACAAGTTTGATTGGCTAGGGAGAGAGATCGGGCGAAAATGGAGCTTGGAGCAACAATGGAGCTTAGGGTTGGAAGAGGTGGTCAACTAGAGGAAGACGACACCCCTTATATAGTGGAGAGACAAATCCAACCGTTATCTACTAAACCAGCCCGCGACCTGCGGTACTACCGCCCCAGACAAGCGGTACTACCACAAGGGATCACGGTAGTACCGCAGCGGACCGCGGTACTACCGTTGCTATGGCAGGAGCTAGCCCAGGCCTGAAGCGCAAAGGCTAGGGGCGGTACTACTGCTGGCGCGGTACTACCGCTCCCCCATGCGGTACTACCGCAAGGCAGGATTGGGCTAGCCTGGGAAGGGTGCGGATGAATAAAAATACATCCGTGCCAACTTCGGCTAAAAACCAAACAATGCAAAAGTCCGACATGGTACTACCGCACACGGCACACGCTACTACCGCGCAGGGAGCGGATGTACAAAATTACATCCGCCCCTACTTCCGCTCATGTTGCCATGCCAGACCAGGACTCACGGTACTACCGCGCACATGGGGCGGTACTACCGCGTAGGGCGCGGATGTAAAAAATTACATCCGTCCCTATAGCCGCACGAGCGGCTAGGTCTGGTCTGTGGCCACGATACTACAGCTCCTCAGGAGCAGTACTACTATGGGAACCTACGGTACTACCGCAACCTCGTGCGGTACTACCGCAGGGGCCTGCAGTACTACCGCTCCCAGGAGCAGTACTCACTACAAAAAAAAGACACATCCATGACATTTTGGGCCGAACGAAAAAAATTCTGTCATACTTATGACACTTCTATGACGATAATTGTGACAAAACCCGGTATCATCATAGATGTGGTGGGCTCCTACTTCCATGACAAAAAATCATGACAAAAAAAGGGCTTTTCGTCCTGGGCGGGACGGAGACGCAGCTGCATGACATTCTTTGGGCCGTCCATGATGGAAAAAACCGTGGTAGAAGCGAGGGCGTGGAAAATTTCAGGGAGTTCCCGGTTACAGTGGGTGGTCGGGGGCCAAGCGATGCACGTTTCTCTCATACACGTACGCACGTGTGTGCGAGGCGTTGGCTCTAATTGAACCCGAGCGAGGCATTGGGCTCTAACTGAACCCGAGCGATTGCACTGCAGGCTACGCATTACTGAACTCAAGCAATCGATCGATGGCTGTTTACTGAACCCGATTGAGCGATTCCTTCGCTACTGCTACTAACTGAAGCCAATTGATGCCGCCTCTGGATGAATAGTGAGCGGTGGGGGTGGATGGACAGGACCTCGTGGCATTGCCTCTGGATGAACAGGACCCCGATCGATCGAGCCGGTTGGGGCTGGATGAACAGGACCCCGTGGAGGGTTGGATGAATAGTAGACGGTGGAGGGGTGGATGACTAGTAGCCCGTGGAGGGGTGGTTGAACAGGAGCCCGTGGAGGGGTGGTTGAACAGTAGCTGGTGGAGTAGCGCACGGTGGAGGCTGGATGAACAAGAGCCCGTGGAGGCTGGAGGAGGTCGACGGTGGATGAACAGTAGCCCGTGGAGGCTGGAGGAGGTCGACGGTGGAAATGAACAGTATCCCGTGGAGTCCTGTTTTGCGGTACGCCACACCCCTCCCGATGAACAGGACCCCCATTTCGACTGTAGCACTCCAACACAAGTCTGTTTCGTCCTTTTTGCAGTACGCCACACCCCTCCTGATCAACAGGACCCCCATTTCGACCGCACTAGGTCCGTTTCCTCCATTTTGCGGTACACCAGACCACTCCCGATGAACAGGATCCCGTTTCGAACGTGGCCGGTTGAACAAAAGGTCGTTTCCTCTGTTTTGCAGTATGCTAGGCCTCGTTTCCATCGCCTGTTCCGTCCAAGCCCTCCCGATGAACCCGACGACGCATTCCGTTCTGACCCAGCCGGTTGGCTCCCCATGAACACGACGACGATGTTGTTTCTCCATTCTGACATAGCCATGTACACGAGCCCTGGCCGTACGTATGCGCGAGTAGGCTTTCGAGACCCCACCTGTATGTGCACATACGTGGTTGTATTTTCTTTCTTGCACACTGGCCGTTGTACGTACGTGTACATGCTACGTGCGCGCCTCTACCACGACATGTCCACCCCTCTACATCGACCAGTATATATGTATGTACACATTTGCGACCAGAATTACAACGCTATGTACGCTTCAACCAGGTGGGTCCCGACTGTCATGCACTTCCTTCCGTGCGAAGATGTAGCTGGTGGGTCCCAGTAGTCAGGGGACGAATCATTCTTTTTGCCCAGATGCACTTCCTTGTGTGCGAAGATGTAGCTGGTGGGTCCCAGCAGTCAGGAGGAAACTTTTTTTCACAAAATACGGTGGCCCGTCTAGTGGGTCCCCGCTGTCAGATGGTGGAATAATTATTTTGCGCGTAATAAGGAGGCACTTCCTTGTTGCGGTCGTGGACCCAGCTGTCAGCCTCTCCACATACAGTCCATGTCCGATGGAAGCCGTTCCTTGACCACGTTGACTATGCCGCGCCGAGAGCACCAGGGCAGTGGACGACGGTGAGGCCTAGGAAGGGGACGACGCGGAGCCGGGGAAGACGCGGCAATGCATGCCCACATGTAGAGGAGTATGAGGGTTCACTGGTTCGCTGCGGTGTGAGGTTGCCGTCGCCGTAGAATAACAGGGGGTGTGGGTGAGTAAAGGGATGGCCTGGCCAGCAGTAGGAGTAGTAGGGGGTGGTGAGGCCTCCGCCGCATCGCAGCCGGCCACGGGAGGCAGGAGCACGAGGCATGACCGGCGCTGGTTTGGGCGACTGGAGCAAGAAGACCAGAGGTTGAAGAAGCACTACGGCCGTTGGATGGACATCGTGCGGTCACTAGAGCTAGAATCGTGCATATTGACTAAGTTGACAAAGCCCTCCGTCCCCAGCAACTTAGTAGGCCCACAAGTTAGCCTGCCACTATACTGGGTCCCAGCTAGCAGGGGGAGTATTCATTTTTTGTGTGCGTAATAAGGAGGCACTTCCTTGTGTGCGAAGATATAGCTGGTGGGTCCAAGCTGTCAGCGGCAGTAACGTTTGATACGTCTCCAACGTATCTATAATTTTTGATTGTTCCATGCTATTATATTACCCCTTTTGGATGTTTATGGGCTTTATTTTACACATTTATATCATTTTTGGGACTAACCTACTAACCGGAGGCCCAGCCCATATTGCTGTTTTATTGCCTGTTTCAGTATTTCGAAGAAAAGGAATATCAGGGAGTCCAAACGGAATGAAACCTTCGGCATCGTGATTTTTTGGAAGAATATCATCCTGGAGGCTTGGAGATCAAGTCAGAAGACCCTCGAGGAGCCCAGGAGATAGCGGGCGCCCCCCCTACAGGGCGCGCCCCCTGTCTCGTGGGCCCCTCGAGCACCTCCCGACCGACTTCTTTCGCCTATATATGCCTACGTACCCTAAAACCATCGAATATCAAGATAGATCGGGAGTTCCGCCGCCGCAAGCCTCTGTAGCCACCAAAAACCTCTCGGGAGCCTGTTCCGGCACCCTGCCGGATGGGGAATCCATCACCGGTGGCCATCTTCATCATCCCGGCGCTCTCCATGACGAGGAGGGAGTAGTTCACCCTCGGGGCTGAGGGTATGTACCAGTAGCTATGTGTTTGATCTCTGTCTCTCTCTTGTGTTCTGTCTATGGCATGATCTTGATGTATCGCGAGCTTTGCTATTGTAGTTGGATCTTATGATGTTTCTCCCCCCTCTAGTCTCTTGTGATGAATTGAGTTTCCCTCTTGAAGTTATCTTATCGGATTGAGTCTTTATTTGAGAACACTTGATGTATGTATTGTCGTGTTTATCTGTGGTGACAATGGGATATCACATGCCACTTGATGTTTGTTTTAGTGACCAACTTGCGGGTTCCGCCCATGAACCTATGCATAGGGGTTGGCACACGTTTTCTTGACTCTTCGGTAGAAGCTTTGGGGCACTCTTTGAAGTACTTTGTGTTGGTTGGATGAATTGGATGAATCTGAGATTGTGTGATGCATATCGTATAATCATGCCCACGGATACTTGAGGTGCCAATGGAGTATCTAGGTGACATTAGGGTTTTGGTTGATTTGTATCTTAAGGTGTTATTCTAGTACGAACTCTTCTGTAGATTCATCCGAAAGAATAACTTTGAGGTGGTGTCGTACCCTACCATAATCTCTATGTTTGTTCTCCGCTATTAGTGGCTTTGGAGTGACTCTTTGTTGCATGTTAAGGGATTGTTATATTATCTATCTATGTTATTATTGTTGAGAGATCTTGCACTAGTGAAAGTATGAACCCTTTGCCTTGTTTCCTATCATTGCAATACCGTTTACGCTCACTTTTATCATTAGTTACCTTGCTGTTTTTATATTTTCAGATTACAAATACCTTTACCTACTATCCATATTGCACTTGTATCACCATCTCTTCGCCGAACTAGTGCACCTATACAATTTGCCATTGTATTGGTTTTGTTGGGGACACAAGAGACTCTTTGTTATTTGGTTGCAGGGTTGTTTGAGAGAGACCATCTTCATCCTACGCCTCCTACAGATTGATAAACCTTAGGTCATCCACTTGAGGGAAATTTGCTACTGTCCTACAAACCTGTGCACTTGTAGGCCCAACAACGTCTACAAGAAGAAGGTTGTGTAGTAGACATCAAGCTCTTTTCTGGCGCTGTTGCCGGGGAGGTGAGTGCTTGAAGGTATATCTTTAGATCTTGCAATCGAATCTTTTTGTTTCCTGTTTTATCACTAGTTTAGTTTATAAAAGAAAATTACAAAAAATGGAGTTAAGTTTGTCTCATACGCTTAGTCTTTTTCATCTCTTTCGTGAGTTTGATGGAAAGGAAAATTGTGCTCAAGTGCTAGAAGAAGAGTGCATTAAAATGCTTGATACTAAATCTTTGAATGATGAGCATGATTGCAATGTTGTTAGTATGAACTCTTTGAATATCCATAGTACTAATGATGATTGCACTAGTTATGATGAAAATGTCTCCTATAAGCATGTTGATTTTTGTGGAGTAGATTGGATTTGCATGGACACACCAAATAGAGAAAATAGATATTGCAAGAACCATAAGTATTTAAAAACTAAAGGTTTTCAAGAAAGTCTTGATGAGTGTGCTAGAAGATTCAATATTTTTCGCGCTCCTTGTGAACTTTGCAATGAACATGCTCATTTAAATCTCCAATGCAAATTGTTTTATGATCGAATCGTGTCCAAAAATTGTGATAGCTTGATTACCCTTGGGCATCATAAAGAGCTTAGTCTTCTTTTGGGGTATGAAGAAATGAAACGTATAACCGAGGGTATTCCAAAATTTAATCTTGATAGATTTCTTGATTTTAATCTAGAGGATATTTATATGTTTTGTGCGGAGAATTGCATTGAAAATTCTTATATTGCCAATTACCTAAAGAAAAGAAAGAAAATAGAAGATGATGAGAATACTAATGAAAGGGAATAGACTTCCCAATCTCCTCCTATTATTTCTTATAATGAATCAGGTAACGAGGAGGAGCTTTCTATTCAACCAATCTCATCAATAAGGAGCTCAAAGAGGAAGGTTGAAACCACACATAATATGAAGAAGAAAAAGAAAAGAAGGAGAAACAAAGGTAGAAAGGTATCCCTCCAAAATGATGTTGCTCCTATTACTCATTGTGATGATGATAATTGCTATACTATTGGTGCTATCCATATTTCTAATGATGAGAGTGATTATGCTTATGATATGGAAGAGCCCAAGCTTGGGGAAGCTATGTTTGATGAGGATGAAATATTTGAGAATTTATATGCTGAAATTAATGTTTGTCCCAAGCTTGGGGATGCTACATTTAATGAAGATGATATTTTTAGCATCCCAAGTTTTGATATGCAAAGTTGTTATGATGATAGCATGCCTCCTACCTATGATGATTATATTGATGAAAGTGGGTTTGGAAGAGTGTCAACTTTAGGAAGTAGTGATCGCACTATTTTGGGGGATGTTGAATTTTATTGTGATGGATACAAAAGTGGATTTGGAAGAGTGTCAACTTTATTTAGTGATTCCACTATCTTGGGAGAGGATTCAATCGATTATGATGAGAACGAAGCTACTACTTATGATGATTATTGTGATGAAACTTATGCTATAAAGAGTAGTGATGATTATATTTACAAATCTTGTCATGATTATGATTACCCTTTTTCTGAACATTACTATTTTAATGTGGAAACAATTTTTAGTGTTCAAGTCTCTTATGATACTCCCACTATTCTGAATGAGAAGAAATTTGCTTATGTGGAGGGTAGTAAATTTTCTATGCTTTTAGATCATGAAAAGAATGATTTAGGTGCTGGTTATATTGTTGATTTCATTCATGATGCTACTGAAAATTATTATGAGGGAGGAACATATGCTTGTAGGAATTGCAATAATGTCAAGTTTCCTCTCTATGTGCTTCAATTTTTGAAGTTATGCTAGTTTTACCTTCCTATGCTAGTTGATCATTGTTCCCATAAGTTGTTTGCTCACAAAATCTCTATGCATAGGAAGTGGGTTAGAATTAAATGTGCTAGTCATATGCTTCACGATGCTCCCGTTATGTTTCGATTCTCATCTTTTATGTGAGCATCATTGTCATCATCATGCCTAGCTAGAAAGGCATTAAAGAAAGCGCTTGTTGGGAGACAACCCAATATTTAACCTTACTGATTTTGTGTGTCCACATGATTATGCTACTGTAGTAATCATGTTTTGTATCTTTTGTTTCAATAAAGTGCCAAGTAAGACCTTTAGGATAGCTTATGGTGATAGTTGTGCTGATCCTGCTGAAAATCAGAAACTTTTGCACCCAGTAAATTAGTTTTGTTAATTCACAGAAACGTGATTCTGATCTGATTCTTTTTGCTCTGGATTGGTACACAAATTTCTTAGGACTTCCTAATGTGGTAGAATTTTTGGAGTTCCAGAAGTATACGTTTGATACATATTACTACAGACTGTTCTGTTTTTGATAGGTTCTGTTTTCTATGTGTTGGTTGCTTATTTTGATGAATCTATGAGTAGTATCGGAGGGTATGAACCATAGATAAGTTGGAGTACAGTAGATATTACACCAATATGAATTTATAATGAGTTCATTACAGTACCTAAGTGGTGGTTTTATTTTCTTATACTAACAGAGCTTACGAGTTTTCTGTTGAGTTTTGTGTTGTGGAGTTTTCAAGTTGTGGGTAAAGATTCGATGGACTATGGAACAAGGAGTGGAAAGAGCCTAAGCTTGGGGATTCCCAAGGCACCCCAAGGCAATATTCAAGGACAACCAAAAGCCTAAGCTTGGGGATGCCCCGGATGGCATCCCCTCTTTCGTCTTCGTTCATCGGTTACTTTACTTCGAGCTATATTTTTATTCACCACATGATATGTGTTTTGCTTGGAGCATCATTTTATTTTGTTAGTATTTGCTTGATGTTATTTAGAATAATGTTTTGCATCTTTAGTTTCAATAAAAAGTCAAGGATAGCCTTTGCCATGTTTATTTTGCTAGTATACATGTTGCTGTTTGAAAAAAGAAAGTTTACCGCTGTTGCAAAAATTCTCTAGAAAAGTCAGAGAATGATATAATGTTGAAACCTTTTGCATAATGAGCTATGATAAATCTACTACAGTGGGAGTTTTATTTCATAATTTGTGGAGTTAGGGAAGTATGATGAATCTTGCATTCTTTACAGACTACTATTTTGACAGATTGCTGTTATGTTTGCATTGTTTGCATTTGTTTGCTTGTTTAATGATTTTATTTGAGGATAGGAGTATTAAATATGCAGGGGCATTTAGTTTGCAATGTTGAGCAATAATTTTAGTGATTTGTTAAAGTAGAAAATGATAAGGTTTTGCATTGGTTTATACTAACCTATCTCACGAGTTCTTGTTGAGTTTGTTGTGGATGAAGCTTTTGATAAAAAGAGAAACCATTATATGAGAGGAATTAAGGAGACATAAAAGTTCAAGCTTGGGGATGCCCAAGGCACCCCAAGATAATATTTCAAGTAGTCTCAAGCATCTAAGCTTGGGGATGCCCCGGTAGGCATCCCACCTTTCTTCTTCAACAACTATCGGTTAGTATCGGTGTTTTTGCTTCTTCACATGAGTTGTTCTATCCTTGCAATGTCATTTTATTTTGTTTTGCTTGCTGTTTGAATACAATACCAAGATCTGAAATTCCTTAATGTTAGAGAGTCTTCACATAGTTGCACAATTATTTAGCTACTCATTGATCTTCACTTATATCTTTCGGAGTAGTTTGTCATTTGCTCTAGTGCTTCACTTATATCTTTTAGGGCACAGCGGTGGTTATATTTTGTAGAAATTACTATTCTCTCATGCTTCACTTATATTATTTTGAGAGTCTTTTATAACAGCATGGTATTTTCTATGGTTATAAAATTGGTCCTAGAATGGTAGGCATCCAAGTTGGGTATAATAAAAACTATCATAGGAAGTGAATTGGATGCTATGATCAATTTGATGCTTGATAATTGTTTTGAGATATGGAGGTAGTGATATTAAAGTCATGTTAGTTGGGTGATTATGGATTTAAAGAATGCTTGTGTTGAAGTTTGTGATTCCCATAGCATGCACGTATGGTGAACCGCTTTGTGATGAAGTTGGAGCACAATTTTATTTATTGATTGTCTTCCTTATGAGTGACGGTCGGGGACGAGCGATGGTCTTTTCCTACCAATCTATCCCCCTAGGAGCATGCGCGTAGTGCTTTGGTTTTTGATGACTTCTAGATTTTTGCAACAAATATATGAGTTCTTTTGATTAATGTTGAGTCCATGGATTATACGCACCCTTTCACCCTTCCATCATTGCTAGCCTCTCTTGTACCGTGCAACTTTCGCCGGTACCATATACCCACCATTTACCTTCCTCAAAACAGCCACCATACCTACCTATTATGGCATTTCCATAGCCATTCCGAGATATATTGCCATGCAACTTTCCACCGTTCCGTTCATATGACACGCATTACTTTTGTCATATTGCTTTTTGCATGATCATGTAGTTGACATCATATTTGTGGCTAGGCCACCTTCATAATTTTCGTACATGTCACTCTTGATTCATTGCATATCCCGGTGCACCGCTGAAGGCATTCATATAGAGTCATATCTTTTTCTAGCTTTGAGTTGTAAATCCATAAAAGTGTGATGATCTTCATTATTAGAGCATTGTCCTAGTGAGGAAAGGATGATGAAGACTATGATTCCCCCACAAGTCAGGATGAGACTTTGGACTTTACATAAAAAAAGGAAGAAAAAAGGGAGAAAGGCCAAAAAGAAAAAAAAGGCCAAAGAAAAAAAAGGGGGGAAAAGAAGAGAAAAAGAAAAAAAAAGAAAAAAATGAGAGAAAAAGAGAGAAGGGACAATGCTACTATCTCTTTTTCCACACTTGTGCTTCAAAGTAGCACCATGATCTTCATGATAGAGAGTCTCATATGTTGTCACTTCCATATACTAGTGGGAATTTTTCATTATAGAACTTGGCTTGTATATTCCAATGATGGGCTTCCTCAAAGTGCCCTAGGTCTTCGTGATCAAGCGAGTTGGATGCACACCAACTTAGTTTCTTTTGTTGAGCTTTCATATATTTATAGCTCTAGTGCATCCGTTGCATGGCAATCCCTACTCACTCACATTGATATCTATTAATGGGCATCTCCATAGCCCGTTGATACGCCTAGTTGATGTGAGACTATCTTCTCCTTTTTGTCTTCTCCACAACCACCATTCTATTCCACATATATTGCTATGTCCATGGCTCACGCTCATGTATTGCGTGAAAGTTGAAAGAGTTTGAGATTATTAAAGTATGAAACAATTTCTTGGCTTGTCATCGGGGTTGTGCATGATTAAATACTTTGTGTGATGTAGATAGAGCAACAGCCGGACTATATGATTTTGTAGGGATAACTTCCTTTAGCCATGTTATTTTGAGAAGACATGATTACTTTGATTAGTATGCTTGAAGTATTACTATTTCTTATGTCAATATGAACTTTTATTTTGTATCATTTGGATCTGAACATTCATGCCACAATAAAGAAAATTACATTGAGAATTATGCTAGGTAGCATTCCACATCAAAAATTCTGTTTTTATCATTTACCTACTCGAGGACGAGCAGGAATTAAGCTTGGGGATGCTTGATACGTCTCCAACGTATCTATACTTTTTGATTGTTCCATGCTATTATATTACCCGTTTTGGATGTTTACGGGCTTTATTTTACACATTTATATCATTTTTGGGACTAACCTACTAACCGGAGGCCCAGCCCATATTGTTGTTTTATTGCCTGTTTCAGTATTTTCAAGAAAAGTAATATCAAACGGAGTCCAAACAGAATGAAACCTTCGGCATCGTGATTTTTTGGAAGAATATCATCCTGGAGGCTTGGAGATCAAGTCAGAAGAGCCTCGAGGAGCCCAGGAGATAGGGGGCGCCCACCCCCCTACAGGGCGTGCCCCCCTGTCTCGTGGGCCCCTCGAGCACCTCCCGATCGACTTCTTTCGCCTATATATGCCAACATACCCTAAAACCATCGAATATCAAGATATATCAGGAGTTCCACCATTGCAAGCCTCTGTAGCCACCAAAAACCTCTCGGGAGCCCGTTCCGGCACCCTGCCGGAGGGGGAATCCATCACCGGTGGCCATCTTCATCATCCCGGCGCTCTCCATGACAAGGAGGGAGTAGTTCACCCTCGAGGCTGAGGGTATGTACCAGTAGCTATGTATTTGATCTCTCTCTCTCTCGTGTTCTCTCTATGGCATGATCTTGATGTATCGCGAGCTTTGCTATTGTAGTTGGATCTTATGATGTTTCTCCCCCCTCTACTCTCTTGTGATGAATTGAGTTTCCCTCTTGAAGTTATCTTATCGGATTGAGTCTTTATTTGAGAACACTTGATGTATGTCTTGCCGTGTTTATCTGTGCTGATAATGGGATATGACGTGCCACTTGATGTATGTTTTGGTGAACAACTTGCGGGTTCCGCCCATGAACCTATGCATAGGGGTTGGCACACGTTTTCTTGACTCTTCGGTAGAAGCTTTGGGGCACTCTTTGAAGTACTTTGTGTTGGTTGGATGAATCTGAGAGTGTGTGATGCATATCGTATAATCATGCCCACGGATACTTGAGGTGACAATGGAGTATCTAGGTGACATTAGGGTTTTGGTTGATTTGTATCTTAAGGTGTTATTCTAGTACGAACTCTTTTATAGATTGATCCGAAAGAATAAATTTGAGGTGGTTTCGTACCCTACCATAATCTCTATGTTTGTTCTCTGCTATTAGTGGCTTTGGAGTGACTCTTTGTTGCATGTTGAGAGATTGTTATATGATCTATCTATGTTATTATTGTTGAGAGAACTTGCACTAGTGAAAGTATGAACCCTTTGCCTTGTTTCCTATCATTGCAATACCGTTTACGCTCACTTTTATCATTAGTTACCTTGCTGTTTTTATATTTTCAGATTACAAATACCTTTACCTACTATCCATATTGCACTTGTATCACCATCTCTTCGTCGAACTAGTGCATCTATACAATTTGCCATTGTATTGGGTGTGTTGGGGACACAAGAGACTCTTTGTTATTTGGTTGCAGGGTTGTTTGAGAGAGACCATCTTCATCCTACGCCTCCTACAGATTGATAAACCTTAGGTCATCCACTTGAGGGAAATTTGCTACTGTCCTACAAAACTGTGCACTTGCAGGCCCACTAACGTCTAGAAGAAGAAGGTTTTGTAGTAGACATCAACGTTTTTTTCGTGAAATACAGAGGCCCTTTCGGTGGGTCCCACATGTCAGGTGGAGGAATCATTATTTTGCGCGTAATAAGGAGGCATTTCCTTGCGTTCGGCCGTGGACCCAGCTATCAGGCTCTCCACGTACAGTCCACTTCAGATGCATGTCGGTCGTTGACCACGTTGACCAGGTCGCGCCGAGAGCACCAGGGCAGTGGACGAGGGCGAGGCCTAGGAAGGGAACGACACGGAGGCAGGGAAGACTCGGCAGTTGTTTCCCACGCGGAGGGGAGTACGACTGTATGAGGGTTTACTGGTTCGTTTGTCGTCGCCGGAGAATAATAGCAGGTGTGGGTGAGTAGAGGGATGGCTAGGCCAGCGATGGGAGTACGGTGGTGATGAAGTCATGTACCTAGGGTAGGGTCATGGACCTGTCTAAAGTATCCTACCCACGGACATATTTAGAAGAAGCTGCCTTCCAGTCGACCAAGAGGGACTCCACTCGACGAACTCAAGGACACTCGACCATGAAGATTCACTTGACCACTAGGAGATCAAGAGTCACTCTGTATCCAAACGGTCTGTGATTAAGTAGCCTTTATAGTCATAATGACACTTTATGTAAGGCGTTACAGGTAACGCCTGGCCTTAATGTACTTTAAACCCTCTGCTGCGTGGGCTGGCTGGGGTCCTGGCAGACACTATATAAGCCACCCCCTCCACTGGTAGAAAGGTTCGCACCCCTGTAACTCATACACTTATAATCCAGTCGACCGCCTCCGGGCTCCGAGACATAGGGCTGTTACTTCCTCCGAGAAGGGCCTGAACTCGTAAATCTCTTGTGTTTACAACTCCTCCATATCTAGGATCTTTCCTCTCCATACCTACCCCCCATTCTACTGTCAGTCTTAGTACCACGACAGGTTGCGCCCACCATAGGGCATTTGTCTTAGCGTCTTATTCGAGAAGTTGCAATTGTTCCGATCGCCTTCATCATGGTTTCTGGCAGAGTTCTGGTCGAGGGCCACGAGATCTGTCTCGGCGCGCTCACGTTCATCGCTGACGACTCCGCTTGGCACCAGGAGGCTCCACTCGACATTGACGCGCTTCCCGTCCGCGGGGCAACACACTTTCGCGCATGTGTCCGCGGCATCCTGCTGCGGCAACCGTCGGCCCCATACCGGTCGAGTCCTGCATCATCCTCACTCCCTGTCTCCCGCCAGCGCAAGCGTTCTGGTAGGTCGAGGCTTCAGCGGTGGCTGAAACACGCAGCGGCTCGCCAATCGGCCACCACTCAAGTCGCGGCGATCGAGCCCAACGAATCTCTCTACGGCCTATTCGATCTGTCGACTGGCTCCGTAGAGACCGCATCCGAAGGCGACAGCAGTGACCCAGCGATGGAGGTCTTGATGGTCAACGGGCCTCGTAGTCCTCCCGGCTTCCCCCGCACCGATGGAGCGGACGGTGGAGGCGACTCCGCACAAGTCCACAAGGAATATCAACCCGAGCCACTTACTTCTCTGCAAAGAGAAGAGCTTCACCGTCGGAATATGGATGCTCTGCATACTTCCATCATAGGAGAAACCCCCGAGGCTCATGCCTTGGAGGATGCGCGTTTAGCCAACTTGGCTGAGCGCACTCGACTGGAGAACCTCCAGCGGGCACTCGACGAGCGTGCGCGGCAACGAGTTCCAGACTCTAGTCGACGTCAACTCTTTCCGCCGACGACTCAGGTATACCGAACCCCAATTCAGAATCTAGCAGCTGCGGCCCAGATAGCGGAGTCGATTCAGCCTTCTCAATCAGAGGTTGGCAGAGGCTTGATGCAGATCAGGGATTTGCTCCGGGCAGCAGGAGATCAGAATTCAGATGTATCATAGTCGCGCAATAGGATTCACAGTCGATCCGTCACTGCGAATACCGTTCAGTCGGCTCACAGCCCCGGATCGCCTCCGCGGCATGAGGGACGTGGGGGTCGACGTGATCCATATGATGACCGATTCGATCGTGATGATCGGCGTCGAGTGCCCACCCCTCCCCCAAGAGGTGGGTCTTATGTCCCTCGGCAACAAGATGACAGACTCCATCACAGTGTTGGCCGAAGAGCTCCGGTCGACCCCAGGGAACCAGGCTTTGATGCGAGATTCATTATCATGCAAGGTCTGGTCGACCGGAACAGAGCTCACCGGGAAGGCCATGACAGAGACGCGCCCACCAGCGGCAGGGTTCATGTTTCAGGACCAGAGTGTTTTAGCAGAGCCATCAGGGCCGCAGTGATCCCTCCCAACTTCAGGTTGGCGACTGGGGTGAGTAAGTTCACCGGTGAGTCCAAACCTGATACTTGGCTTGAGGACTACCGAGTGGCTGTTCAGATTGGCGGTGGTAATGATGAGGTGGCCATGAAACACCTACCGCTCATGTTGGAGGGCTCGGCCAGAGCCTGGCTGAATCAATTGGCGCCCAGCAGCATTTACACTTGGGAAGATCTTGCCCGAGTGTTTGTCAGGACATTCGAAGGAACTTGCAAACGACCAGCAGGTTTGACCGAGCTACAAGTTTGCGTGCAGAAGTCGAATGAGACCTTGAGAGATTACATCCAGAGGTGGATCACGTTGCATCATACAGTGGAAAATGTATCTGATCACCAAGCAGTATGTGCCTTCAAGGAAGGCGTTAAGAACAGAGAATTGAGTTTGAAGTTTGGTCGGACCGGAGACATGACCCTGAGTCGAATGATGGAGATCGCCACCAAATATGCCAATGGTGAAGAAGAGGATCGACTCCGGAGTGGTAAATACAAGCCAAGCCAGTCGGAAAAGGGAAATTCCAGTCGGAAGCAGAAACGAAAAGCCGAACCCGCTGCTCCTGGACAAGCCTTGGCCGTGACTCAGGGCAAGTTTAAAGGGAAACCCGAAGGATCCTGGAACCCCAAGAAGGTGAAAGACAAGGAAGGAAACGACATGATGGACTTGCCATGCCATATCCACACGGAAAAAGATGAAGAGGGTAACTTCATCTACCCAAAGCATACCACTCGTCAGTGCCGACTCTTAATCCAGCAGTTTCAAGGAAAACAGTCCAAGGATAAGGAGAAAGAGTCGGACAAGGCTGAGGAAAAAGAGGGCAGTGATGAAGAATATCCCCATGTCAATTCCACTCTGATGATTTTTGCTGATGTTGAGAGCAAAAGTCGACTGAAAGTTATCAACCGTGAGGTGAATATGGTCGCTCCGGCAACGCCCAGTTATCTGAAATGGTCTCAGACTGCCATCACATTCGACCAGTCCGATCATCTGACGCACTTAGCCACCCCTGGGAGGCAAGCTTTGGTGGTCGACCCTGTCGTCGAAGGCACTCGACTGACTAAGGTACTGATGGATGGCGGCAGTGGATTGAATATACTGTATGCGGAGACGCTAAAGGGAATGGGCATTCCAATGTCCAGACTTAGTTCCAGCAACATGAGTTTCCATGGAGTCATACCTGGGAAGAAGGCTGAGTCACTCGGCCAAATAGCCCTCGATGTGGTCTTCGGTGATTCAAAGCATTTCCGCAAAGAAAAGTTAACATTTGAAGTTGTGGATTTCTAGAGTGCTTATCACGCCATTTTAGGCAGACCAGCCTACGCTCCATTCATGGCTCGACCATGTTACGCGTACCTTAAATTGAAGATGTCTGGTCCCAAAGGGGTGATCACCATCACCGGCAATCGGAAAAAGGCAGAAGAGTTCTTTCAGAAAGGCTCAAAGATCGCTGATGCTCAGATGGCGGTAGTAGAACTACAAGAATATCAGAAAACCGCAGATCCGAGTGATTTATTGCGAGCCAAGAAGCCTGCTATCGAATCAGCGTTCCAGTCGTCTAGTGAGACCAAGCCGGTTCACATCCACCCGACCAACCCCAATGCTGCTCTGACTCATATTTCCACAACACTCGACTCCAAATAGGAAGAAGCGCTCATCCAGTTCCTCCGTGAGAACTGGGACATCTTCACATGGAAGCCTACTGACATGCCGGGTGTTCCCAGGGGGCTGGCTGAGCACCGCCTACGAGTCGACCCAAAGATAAAACCTATGAAGGAACATCTTCGATTGTCCGCCATCCAAAAGAGAAAGGCCATTGGCGAAGAGGTAGCTCGGCTCCTTGCAGCGGAGTTTATCCGAGAGATTTACCACTCCGAGTGGCTCGCCAATGTTGTCATGGTCCCCAAGAAGGACAAGTCACTTCGCATGTGCATTGATTTCAAACATATCAATCGGGCCTGCCCGAAAGATCATTTTCCTCTCCCTCGCATCGACCAAATTGTCGACTCGACTGCGGGATGTGAGAGATTGTCTTTTTTAGACGCTATTCCGGGTACCATCAGATCTGTCTGTACGGACCCAATGAGATCAAAACAGCTTTCATCACTCCATTCAGGTGCTTCTGCTACGTCATCATGCCATTCGGCCTCAAGAATGCCGGAGTCACATTCATGAGAATGATTCAAAAGTGTTTACTCACTCAGATTAGTCGGAATATGGAAGCGTACATGGATGATATTATGGTCAAGTCGCGAAAGGGTACCGACCTGTTGACTGACCTCGCTGAAACATTTGCCAATCTCAGGAGGTATGATATCAAGCTTAATCCATCAAAATGCACATTCGGAGTTCTTGGTGGAAAGTTACTCGGTTTTCTCATTTCAGAACGAGGAATCGACGCTAACCCAGAAAAAGTTGGCACCATACTCCGAATGAAACGCCCTATGCGTGTGCATGATGTCCAGAATCTTACTGGATGCTTGGCCGCCTTAAGTCGATTCATCTCTCGCCTCGGTGAAAAGGCATTGCCTCTTTACCGACTGATGAAGAAGTCAGACAAGTTCGAGTGGACTCCAGAAGCTGATGCAGCGTTTGCCGAGCTAAAAGCTCTGCTCTCCACCCAGTCGGTGCTTGATGCTCCAACCGGCAAAGAGCCTCTGTTGCTTTACATTGCAGCCACAGGCCAACTTTTCTTCTACGAGTTTGGTCTTTTCCGAAGATGCTTTCTGTGCCTCAGCGAGTTCAAGATCCTTCTTCTTCAGAGGGTCCCTTAGTTTGTCTGCAAAATAATAGTGAGATCAAGCTCGGGAGTGTTCAGGGAACAAAGGCAGTCGTCGAAGTTCTCACCAAACATACCTTTTGCCTCCTCCTTCGCCTTCGTTAAGTTCTCTTGGACAAGCTTCAGATCAAGTTCAAGCTGGATATGCTTGTTCTCCAATTCAGTATAACGAGCTGCAAGCTCACAAGATTTCTGCGAAAGATCAATCGACAAACATCAAAAATAGATCACTTCCGAGTGACTAAGAGAAAAGGCGTAGTCTCGGGGACTACACCCAGTGGGTGCACTCAGCGTGCCCCCACTGGTTCTATCAGCTAGCGTCGATCGGTCGACCAAAAAAGGCAGAAACGCTAACCACAAACAGTTAGTCACAGTTCCAAAAAACTGTGTTCTTCAGACCGTACTCGACTGGCAGCAGTCGACCACAGTCTCGGGGACTACACCCAGTGGGTGCACTCAGCATGCCCCCACTGGTTTATGATTCCAATCGACCAGATCGAGTAAAACAAGCAATAAGGAAAAGTTCAAGGCATTAAGACTATGGTCGACTGCCAACAGTCCACCATAGCCTTGGGGACTACACCCAGTGGGTGCACTCAGCGTGCCCCCACCGATCCAGATATTCAACCGACACACCCAGTGGGTGTACGGCAGATACTAAGATTTTCAGAAAGAAAAGTTTTCAGGTATCATATCCTAACAGAACAGGCGGCGATCGACCAACCTGAACATTGCTCTCTAGGGGTGAACTGGCGTCATAAGCCGCTTGACTGGCGTCTTGGATCGCCTTCACTTGCTCCATCATAACCCCCGCCTGGCATATGGCTTCTTTGGCAGCGCTTGCTTGGTCTTCTGGGACGTGGTGGGTGGAGAAAGGTGAAGGTTGATCAGCACTCGACGATGAAGGGCGAGCACTCGTCAGCGGCACCGCAAAGGATACGGTAGGCCGAGTGACGTTGTCCCCCTCCTCAACCAACGTCTCAGGTGCTGATACGACCTGAGCTGTCTTGTCAGCAAACGCTCTCCTATTCCTCCTCTACCTCAATGGTTCCTCGTCATCATCATCAGGAAGATCAATGACGATACTAGGTGGAGCTACAGAAAAGATTCGGAGTTAAAAATGAAGATCTTGTCGACTGAAACGAAACTACAAAGGTCATACCAGGGTTGGAAGTAATAGCATCCTCCATCTCTTGATCTTCAGGTTTGGTCAAGGTCTCAGAAGTTGCAGCACTGCAGTCCCAGAAATCAGTCAGTCAAAGAACAAATCGACCAAGAGTAAATTCATGAGAAACAAGAAGGCGCAAGTTACGTCATTACCCAGAAATAGTGGGAATCGCCATCTTCATCTTCGGCAAGGCCTTCGTCGGCTTTGATGCCACCACTCGAGATTGCTTCGGCGCTTTCTCAGTCGGTGCCGGAGAGGTCGCCCGAGGACGCTTGGTCGACTGTACAACAGGCGCAGTCCCCTTGCCACATTCGACTGCAGGGTCATGGACGAGCTTGGATCTCCTTTCAGTACGGGGAGACACGACTTCCTCCTCCTCTTCCTCATCGGAATCACCATCTTCATCACCCTCATCGCCATCCGATTCCCACTCCTCTTGACTTTCACCTCCACTTCCTTCCTCCTCCTCAGTCAGTGCCTGCGCCCCATTGGGCATCGAGTACAACTCAGTGGTGGCCTGACAAACAACAAAACAAGACAAAGGTTAATCGACCGATTGGCAATGAAACAAAGCGAATGAAACAAGAGCACCACCGGGAGTAAATGGTCATACCATGTCTGGTTCATAGGACCATTGTCCAGTGGTGGGATCCTCCTAGCCCCACGAGGGTTATCTTTGTTCCCCGTGATGGCAGTCATCCACCTCTCTAGTGTGGCATCGTCAACCTCCTCTGGGTGGACCCGAGTGGTGTCCTCGGTACTAGAGTACAACTACATCGGGTGACCTCGGTACTGGAGCGGCTGAATGCGCCGTCAAAGAAAAACCTCCAAAAGATCCATGCCAGTGACACCGTCACGAATGAGTTGAACCACACGCTCCACCAACATTTTAACCTGAGCCTTTTCCTCCGGAAGTATCTTCAGGGAAGATGGCTTGTTCACTCGGTCCACGGAAAACGGAGGGAGACCAATCGACTGCCCCAGCGTCGACTGGTCTTGGCAGTAGAACTAGGTCGACTGCCACCCTCTAACCGACTCGGGAAGGGTCATGGCTGGAAAGGCACTCTTACTCCTCATTTGGATCCCAAGCCCCCCACACATCTGGATAACCTTGGTCCTCTCATCATCTGGACTCGCCTTTTTCACCGTCTGAGAGCGACAAGTGAATATGTGCTTAAAGAGACCCCAGTGCGGCCGACAACCCAGGAAGTTTTCGCACAGAGACACGAAAGCGGCGAGGTAGGCAATGGAATTGGGAGTGAAATGGTGGAGTTGTGCCCCAAAGAAGTTCAGAAACCCTCGGAAGAAAAGATTCGGTGGCAGAGAGAATCCGCGATCTACATGAGTGGCCAAGAGAACACACTCACCCTCCAGCGGCTGTGGTTGCCTCTCGGTCCCCGGAAGTCTTGCTAACCCGTGGGGGATCAGTCCCTCATTGGCCAGATCGTCGAGATCCTTCTGGGTGATGGTCGAGCGGATCCAATCTCCTTGGACCCAACCTTGCGGCAGGCGGGACCGCGATGAAGATCCACCCCGACTGGTCGCTGTCCCCTTTGCTTTCGCTGTCACCGTAGCCTTATTCGCTCGCTCCAAGGCCACCATCTTCTCCTTCACCATCGTCGCCGGCGAGGCATGCGGGGAATGGATGGGCGGAGAAAAGAGCAGGCGCAACAGGCGAGGTAGAGGAAAGTGGAGAGGGAATGGAGACGCACTGTTCAAAAACCCTCGTCCGGCACCTTATATAAGGACACTTCCGAGTGGCTGACAGGTAGGCCCGGGCGATCCTGTCAAATCCCGAAACAGTCGCGCACGCGATATGTGGCGAAAACGTCGGCACGGAAATCGAGGCGTCTTCGGCTTATCCCATCCGAGTACCGCGGTCCTCTCCGCTTCGCGCGCTTCCCAAAATTCGGATCCCACTAAATCCGCTAACAGCAGAGCAACCTGTCAGGCGGCAGATTCCCTATGATCCGTCGCTCGGAAATCCACCCAGTTCAAAAAGTTCACTCGACAGAGGAAAAGAATGGATCAAGGTGACTGAAAGAAAAGTTGATGCCATCGCTAAAAAAGGTCATTTATCCAAAATATGACATACTCAAAACACGGAAAACAGGTCGGAAAAATTATCAACTCCTTCCTCACTCAAACCTCGATCCATTCGGGGACTAATGATGAAGTCATGTACCTAGGGTAGGGTCATGGACCTGTCTAAAGTACCCTACCCAAGGACATCTTTAGAAGAAGCTGCCTTCCAGTCGACCAAGAGGGACTCCACTTGACGAACTCAAGGACACTCGACCATGAAGATTCACTCGACCACTAGGAGATCAAGAGTCACTCTGTATCCAAAAGGTCTGTGATTAAGTAGCCTTTATTATCATAATGACACTTTATGTAAGGCGTTATAGGTAACGCCTGGCCTTAATGTACTTTAAACCCTCTGCTACGTGGGCTAGCTGGGGTCCTGGCAGACACTATATAAGCCACCCCCCTCCACTGGTAGAAGGGTTCGCACCCCTGTAACTCATACACTTATAATCCAGTTGACCGCCTCTGGGCTCCGAGACGTAGGGCTGTTACTTCCTCCGAGAAGGGCCTGAACTCGTAAATCTGTTGTGTTTACAACTCCTCCATAGCTAGGATCTTTCCTCTCCATACCTACCCCCATTCTACTGTCAGTCTTAGTACCACGACAGGTGGGGCGGTGAGGCCTACGCAGCAGCACAGCCAGCCGCAGGGAGGAGGGAGCAGGCAGTCCCGCCGGCGCTTGTTTGAGCGGCTGGAGCAGGAAGAGCAGAGATTGAAGAAGCACGACGGCCGTTGGATGGAAATCCAGCAGTCACTGCTTGTGCGTCAACCTTTTTTTAGGAAAGCCTCAAATCTGTGGAAAACAGCATACAACCCATCTGCCATTATTTCTAATAATTTACAACCCATTTGCTAATTCTTAAGGTTTTTTTGGAGCTCATATTCTTTCTGTTAGCATTACATCCCATATTGTGGCTACGGTTAAAAAATTATACGAAGTTTTGCATATTTCGGTGCGGTCCGAACTGTTTTTAATCCCGAAATTTCGAGTCACATTCAAAATGATTTTAAAAATAAATGTATATCAATATAAAATCCAACAAATTATCTACGCATAAAACTAAATACAATTTAAAACCTCAAAATGAAAAAAGAAATTTGAAACTAATTGCCGGTTTGATGTGTTTTAAAAATGTAGAGCCCATTTCTCATTACTGATAGGCCATTTTCTCGGCCAGCCGAATGAAGCTCTCCTCGTCTTGAAAGATTTGTAGCCCAACAGGCCTGACAAACCGACTTACATGGGAAATCACAAAAAAATTGGGCTGTGACCTGATACGTCTCCAACGTATCTATAATTTTTGCTTGCTCCATGCTACTTTATCTACTGTTTTAGGCAATATTGGGCTTTATTATCCACTTTTATATTATTTTTGGGACTAACCTATTAACTGGAGGCCCAGCCCAGATTTGCTGTTTTATGCCTATTTCAGTGTTTCGAGGAAAAGGAATATCAGACGGAGTCAAAATGGAACGAAATCAACTAGAGAAGTTATTTTTGGAAGGAAACCCACCTGATGGACTTGGACCCCACATCAGAAGATACGGGAGGTGCTCACGAGGGTGGGGGGCGCGCCCTCCCCCCTAGGCGCGCCCCCTGCCTCGTGGGGCCCCCGTAGCTCCACCGACGTTCTCCCTGCACCCATATATACCTACGTACCCTAAAACTTCCAGAACAGAAGATAGATCGGGAGTTCCACTGCCGCAAGCCTCTGTAGCCACCAAAAACCAATCGGGACCCTGTTCTGGCACCCTGCTGGAGGGGGATCCCATCACCGGTGGCCATCTTCATCATCCCGGCGCTATCCATGACGAGGAGGGAGTAGTTCACCCTCGGGGCTGAGGGTATGTACCAGTAGCTATGTGTTTGATCTCTCTCTCTCGTGTTCCTCTATGGCACGATCTTGATGTATCCCAAGCTTTGCTATTGTAGTTGGATCTTATGATGTTTCTCCCCCTCTACTCTCTTGAGATGAATTGAGTTTCCCTTTGAAGTTATCTTATCGGATTGAGTCTTTTATGAACACTTGATGTATGTCTTGGTGATCGACTTGCGGGTTTTGTGACACTTGGGAACCTATGCATAGGGGTTGGCACACGTTCTTGACTCTCCGGTAGTAGCTTTGGGGCACTCTTTGAAGTACTTTTATGTTGGTTGGATGAATCGGATATTGTGTGATGCATATCATATAATCCTGCCCACGGATACTTGAGGTGACAATGGAGTATCTAGGTGACACTAGGGTTTTGGTTGATTTGTATCTTAAGGTGTTATTCTAGTACGAACACTTTTATAGATCGATCCGAAAGAACAACTTTGTGGTGGTTTCGTACCCGACCATAATCTCTATGTTTGTTCTCCGCTATTAGTGGCTTTGGAGTGACTCTTTGTTGCATGTTGAGGGCTTGTCATATGTTCTATCTATGTTATTATTGTTGAGAGAACTTACACTAGCGAACGTATGAACCCTAGGCCTTGTTTCCTATCATTGCAATACCGTTTACACTCACTTTTACCACTTGTTACCTTGCTGTTTTTATTATTTCAGATTACAAAAACCTATATCTACTATCTATTTTACACTTGTATCACCATCTCTTCGCCGAACTAGTGCACCTATACAATTTACCATTGTATTGGGTGTGTTGGGGACACAAGAGACTTTTTGTTATTTGGTTGCAGGGTTGTTTGAGAGAGACCATCTTCATCCTACGCCTCCTACGGATTGATAAACCTTAGGTCATCCACTTGAGGGAAATTTGCTACTGTCCTACAAACCTGTGCACTTGCAGGCTCAACAACGTCTACAAGAAGAAGGTTGTGTAGTATACATCAAGCTCTTTTCTGTCGCCGTTGCTGGGGAGGCTAGGTAAGTGAAGGTATATCTTTAGATCTTGCAATTGAATCTTTTTGTTTCTTGTTTTAGCACTAGTTTATTTTATAAAATAAAACTACAAAAAAATGGAATTGAGTTTGTCTCAAACGCTTCACCTTTTTAATATCTTTCGTGAGTTTGATGGAAAGGAAAATTGTGCTCAAGTGCTAGAAGAAGAAATCTATAGAATGTTTTTATTTCATGAGCATGATTGCAATGTTGTTAGTATGAATTCCTTGAATATCCATGATGCTAATGATATGCAAAGCCACAAGCTTGGGGAAGCTATGTTTGATGGAGATGATATTTTTTGTCCCCCACGCTTTGATGAGCAAATTTACTATGATGAAAGCATGCCTCCTATCTATGATGATTATTGTGTTGATACATATGCCATAAAGAAGAAGTTTGCTTATGTGGAGAGTAGTAAATTTTCTATGCTAGTAGATCATGAAAATATTGCTTTAGGTGCTGGTTACATTGTTGAATTCATTCATGATGCTACTTAAAACTATTATGAGGGAGGAACATATGCTTGTAGGAATTGCAATAATGTCAAGTTTCCTCTCTATGTGCTTAAATTCTTGAAGCTATGGTTGTTGTGCCATCCTATGCTAGTTGATTATTGTTCCAATAAGTTGTTTGCTCAAAAAATCCCAATGCATGGGAAGTGGGTTAGACTTAAATGTGCTAGTCATATGCTTCATGATGCTCCCGTTATGTTTCCATTCTTATCTTTTATGTGAGCATCATTATCATCATCATGCCTAGCTAAAAGGCATTAAAGAAAAGCGCTTGTTGGGAGACAACCCATTATGTATCCTTACTGTTTTTGTGTGTCCACATGATTATGCTACTGTAGTAATAATGTTTTATAGCTTTTGTTTCAATAAAGTGCCAAGTAGAACCTTTGGGAAGACTTGGGTGAAGTTTATATGATCTTGCTGTGAAAAACAGAAACTTTAGCGCTCACGAGATTAGCTGCCATGTTTTACTGGAGAGTGCTTTTAGGTTGATTATTTTTTCAGATGATTAATAGACAAATTACTCAGGTCCAGCAATTTATTTCATAATTTTTGGGGTTCCAGAAGTATACGTTTTATACAGATTACTACAGACTGTTCTGTTTTTGACAGATTCTGTTTTCTATGTGTTGTTTGCTTATTTTGATGAATCTATGAGTAGTATCGGAGGGTATGAACCATAGATAAGTTGGAGTACAGTATATATTACACCAATATGTATTTAGAATGAGTTCATTGCAGTACCTAAGTGGTGGTTTTATTTTCTTATACTAACGGAGCTTACGAGTTTTGTTTTGAGTTTTCTGTGGTTGAAGTTTTCAAGTTTTGGGTAAAGATTCGATGGACTATGGAATAAGGAGTGGAAAGAGCCTAATCTTGGGGATTCCCAAGGCACCCCAAGGTAATATTCAAGGACAACCAAGCAACTAAGCTTGGGCATGCCCCGGAAGGCATCCCCTCTTTCGTCTTCGTTCAATGGTAAGTTTACTTGGAGCTATATTTTTATTCACCACATGATATGTGTTTTGCTTGGAGCGTCATTTTATTTTATTATTTTTTCTTGCTTTTAGTTATAATAATGTTTTGCATCTTTAGTTTCAATAAAAAAAGTCAAGGATAGCCTTTGCCATGCTTATTTTGCTTGTTTGCATGTTGCTGTTTGAAAACAGAAAGTTTACCGCTGTTGCAAAAATTCCCTAGAAAAGTCAGAGCATGATCTAACGTTGAATATTTTTGCATATTGAGATCTGATAAATTTATTACAGTGGGAATTTTAGTTCATAATTTTTGGAGTTAGGTAAGTATTGAAACTCTTGCATTCTTTACAGACTGTACTGTTTTGGTAGATTGCTGTTATGGTTGCATTGTTTGCATATGTTTGTTTGTTTAATGATTCTATTTGAGGATAGGAGTATTAAATATGCAGAGGCATTTAGTATTCAATGTTGAATAATAATTTAAGTGATTTGTTATAGTAGAATATGATAAGGTTTTGCATTGGTTTATACTAACCTATCTCACGAGTTCTTGTTGAGTTTGTTGTGAATGAAGCTTTTGATAAAAAGAGAAACCATGATATGAGAGGAATTAAGGAGACACAAAAGTTCAAGCTTGGGGATGACCAAGGCACCCCAAGATAATATTTCAAGAAGTCTCAAGCATCGAAGCTTGGGGATGCCCCGGTAGGCATCCCACCTTTCTTCTTCAACAACTATCGGTTAGTATCGGTTGAGCCTAAGTTTTTGCTTCTTCACATGAGTTGTGCTATCCTTGCATTGTAGTTTTATTTAGCTTTGCTTGCTGTTTGAATGAAGTATCAAGATATGAAATTCTTTAATGAGAGAGAGACATACATGAATTGGAATTTGCTAGAATACTCTATGTGCTTCACTTATATCTTTTGAGCTTGATAGTTTTGCTCATAGTGCTTCACTTATATCTTTTGAGCGTGATAATTTTTGCTCTAGTGCTTCACTTAGTTATTTTAGAGCACGGTGGTGGATTTTTTATAAAGAAACTTGATCTCTCATGCTTCACTTAGATTATTTTGAGAGTCGTTGATAGCATGGTAATTTGCTTAATGTTAATATACTTGGTATTCAAGATATGTGAAACTTTCTTTTGAGTGCGTTGAATACTAAGATAAGTTTGATGCTTGATAATTGTTTTGAGATATGAAGATGGTGATATTAGAGTCATGCTAGTTGAGTAGTTGTTAATTCAAAGAATACTTGCGTTGAAGTTCGTGATTCCAGTAGCATGCACGTATGGTGAACCGTTATGTGATGAACTCGGAGCATGATTTATTTATTGATTGTCTTCCTTATGACTGGTGGTCGGGGACGAGCGATGGTCTTTTCCTACCAATCTATCCCCCTAGGAGCATGCGCGTAATACTTTGCTTTGATAACTTCTAGATTTTTGCAATAAGTATATGAGTTCTTTATGACTAATGTTGAGTCCATGGATTATACGCACTTTTTCCCATCCTTCCACCATTGCTAGCCTCTCTAATACCGTGCACCTTTCGCCGGTATCATACACCCACCATAAACCTTCCTCAAAACAGCCACCATACCTACCTATTATGGCATTTCCATACCCATTCCGAGATATATTGCCATGCAACTTTCCACCGTTCCGTTTATTATGACACGCTCCATCATTGTCATATTCATTAGCATGATCATGTAGTTGACATCGTATTTGTGGCAAAGCCACCATTCATAATTCTTTCATACATGTCACTCATGTTTCATTGCATATCCCGGTACACCGCCGGAGGCATTCATATAGAGTCATACTTTGTTCTAAGTATCGAGTTGTAACTGTTGAGTTGTAAGAAAAATAAAAAGTGTGATGATCATCATTATTAGAGCATTGTCCCAAGTGAGGAAAGGATGATGGAGACTATGATTCCCCCACAAGTCATGATGAGACTCCGGACGAAAAAAAAGAGGCCATAAAAAAGAGAAAAGGCCCAAATAAAAAAATAAAAAAATGAGAGAAAAAGAGAGAAGGGACAATGTTACTATCCTTTTACCACACTTGTGCTTCAAAGTAGCACCAAGATCTTCATGATAGAGAGTCTCTCATTTTGTCACTTTCATATACTAGTGGGAATTTTTCATTATAGAACTTGGCTTGTATATTCGAATGATGGGCTTCCTCAAATGCCCTAGGTCTTCGTGAGCAAGCAAGTTGGATGCACACCCACTTAGTTTCTTTTGTAGAGCTTTCATATACTTATAGCTCTAGTGCATCCGTTGCATGGCAATCCCCACTCACTCACATTAATATCTATTGATGGGCATCTCCATAGCCCGTTGATACGACTAGTTGATGGGAGACTATCTTCCCTCCTTTTGTCTTCTCCACAACCACCATTCTATTCCACATATAGTGCTATATCCATGGCTCACGCTCATGTATTGCGTGAAGATTGAAAAAGTTTTGAAAATGTTAAAGTATGAAACAATTTCTTGGCTTGTCATCGGGGTTGTGCATGATTTAAATACTTTGTGTGGGGAAGATGGAGCATAGCCAGACTATATGATTTTGTAGGGATAACTTTCTTTGGCCATGTTATTTTGAGAAGACATGATTGCTTTGATTAGTATGCTTGAAGTATTATCATTTTTATGTCAATATGAACTTTTGTCTTGAATCTTTCGGATCTGAATATTCATAGCACAAGTAAGAAGATTTACATTGAAATTATGCTAAAGTATCACTCCGCATCAAAAATTCTTTTTATCATTTACCTACTCGAGGACGAGCAGGAATTAAGCTTGGGGATGCTTGATACGTCTCCAACGTATCTATAATTTTTGATTGCTCCATGCTACTTTATCTACTGTTTTAGGCAATATTGGGCTTTATTATCCACTTTTATATTATTTTTGGGGCTAACCTATTAACCGGAGGCCCAGCCCAGATTTGCTGTTTTATGCCTATTTCAGTGTTTCGATGAAAAGGAATATCAGACGGAGTGAAAACGGAACGAAATCAACTGGAGAAGTTATTTTTGGAAGGAAACCCACCTGATGGACTTGGACCCAACGTCAGAAGATACAGGAGGTGCTCACGAGGGTGGGGGGCGCGCCCTCCCCCCTAGGCGCGCCCCCTGCCTCATGGGGCCCCCGTAGCTCCACCGACGTTCTCCCTGCACCCATATATACCTACGTACCCTAGAACTTCCAGAACAGAAGATAGATCGAGAGTTCCGCCGCCGCAAGCCTCTGTAGCCACCAAAAACCAACTGGGACCCTGTTCCGGCACCCTGCCGGAGGGGGATCCCATCACCGGTGGCCATCTTCATCATCCCGGCGCTATCCATGACGAGGAGGGAGTAGTTCACCCTCGGGACTGAGGGTATGTACCAGTAGCTATGTATTTGATCTCTCTCTCTCTCGTGTTCTCTCTTGTGTTCCTCTATGGCACGATCTTGATGTATCCCGAGCTTTGCTATTGTAGTTGGATCTTATGATGTTTCTCCCCCTCTACTCTCTTGCGATGAATTGAGTTTCCCCTTTGAAGTTATCTTATCGGATTGAGTCTTTTATGAACACTTGATGTATGTCTTGGTGATCAACTTGCGGGTTTCGTGACACTTGGGAACCTATGCATAGGGGTTGGCACACGTTCTTGACTCTCTGGTAGTAGCTTTGGGGCACTCTTTGAACTACTTTTATGTTGGTTGGATGAATCTGAGATTGTGTGATGCATATCGTATAATCATGCCCACGGATACTTGAGGTGACAATGGAGTATCTAGGTGACATTAGAGTTTTGGTTGATTTGTATCTTAAGGTGTTATTCTAGTACGAACTCATTTATAGATCGATCCTAAAGCATAGCTTTGTGGTGGTTTCGTACCCGACCATAATCTCTACGTTTGTTTTCCGCTATTAGTGGCTTTGGAGTGACTCTTTGTTGCATGTTGAGGGCTTGTCATATGTTCTATCTATGTTATTATTGTTGAGATAACTTACACTAGCGAAAGTATGAACCCTAGGCCTTGTTTCCTATCACTGAAATACCGTTTACGCTCACTTTTACCACTTGTTACCTTGCTGTTTTTATTATTTCAGATTACAAAAACCTATATCTACTATCTATTTTGCACTTGTATCACCATCTCTTCGCCAAACTAGTGCACCTATACAATTTACCATTGTATTGGGTGTGTTGGGGACACAAGAGACTTTTTGTTATTTGGTTGCAGGGTTGTTTGAGAGAGACTGAGGGAGTCCTGGATTAGGGGGTGTCCGGATGGCCGGACTATGACCTTTGGCCGGACTCCCGGACTATGAAGATACAACATTGAAGATGTCATCCCGTGTCCGAATGGGACTTTCCTTGGCGTAGAAGGAAAGCTTGGCGATACGATATGAAGATCTCCTCCCATTGTAACGACTCTGTGTAACCCTAGCCCTCTCCGGTGTCTATATAAACCGGAGAGGTTTAGTCTGTAGGACGGACAACAATCATACCATAGGCTAGCTTCTATGGTTTAGCCTCTCTGATCTTGTGGTAGATCAACTGTTGTACTACCCATATCATCAATATTAATCAAGCAGGAGTAGGGTTTTACCTCCACCGAGAGGGCCCGAACCTGGGTAAAAACATCGTGTCCCTTGTCTCCTGTTACCATCCGCCTAGACGCACAGTTCGGGACCCACTACCCGAGATTCGCAGGTTTTGACACCGACATTGGTGCTTTCATTGAGAGTTCCTCTGTGCCGTCACCTTTAGGCCCGATGGCTTCTTCGATCATCAACCACGACGCGTTCCAGGGTGATACTTTTCTCCCCGGACAGATCTTCGTATTCGGCGGCTTCGCGCTGCGGGCCAATTCACTTGGCCGTATGGAGCAGATCGAAAGCTACGCCCGTGGCCATCAGGTCAGGTTTGGAAGCTTAAACTACACGGCCGACATCCGCGGGGACTTGATCTTCGACGGATTCGGGCCACGGCCGAGCGCGCCGCACTGTCACGATGGGCATGATCTAGCTCTGCCGCCGGACATCGCCTAGAGTGCCGCTCAGGTGTCCGCTCTGACCATTAGCTCGGAGCCGACTGCGCTAGTCGGGGACGGACGGTTGGACGCCGCCCCAAGAGCCGCAATCTCTACGGCGATAGAGCCAAAGACCGGTTTAGTCCTTTGCGAGGCCCGTGACTCCGAGGTACTGGACTCCTGTCCGGACTCCAAACCTTCCGCGCCCCTTCCGATCGAACCCGATTGGGCTCCGATCATGGAGTTCACCGCCGCGGACGTCTTTCAGCACTGGCCCTTTGGCGATATCCTGAATTCACTAAAGTCTCTCTCTTTGTCAGGAGAGCCCTGGCCGGACTATGGTCAGTATGGTTGGTATGCGGACGATGAAATTTGAAACCCACCCACCACCCACTTTGTAGCCACTGTCGACAATTTAACCGACATGCTCGGCTTCGACTCTGAAGACGTCGACGGTATGGACGCCGATGAAGGAGACGATCAAGAACCAGCACCTATAGGGCACTTGAAAGACACCCCATCATACGATGTATACATGGTGGACACACCTAAAAGAAACAACGATGAGGATCAAAAGGGTGCAATCAGGGATTGCTCCCTCGAAAAATAACCAAAGCGGCAGCGTAAGCGCCACGCCAAGCCCCACCTCGACAAAGACCTAGCCATAGAGCAGGGCGAATCAACGGAAGACGAACATGCCATCGAGAAACCATCCAAACAGAGCGGACAAATCGAACAATCCGTCCCCGGGAAAGATAATAGTCCGGACGACCTCACGCCAGACAAGTTGCTGGAATACCGGAACCTCCACCAAAGGCTCGTTGCCACTGCACGTAGCCTGAAAAAGCGGAAGCGGAAGCTCAAAACAGCGGAAGATGCACTCAGAATCAGATGAGACAAAGTACTCAATACCGCACACAAGTACGGCAACAGTCATCACACAAAGAGCTATCTGAAGCGGAAATTACTACTGGAATTTATGAAGAGGCCTTAGAGCCCCCACAGTCAAAAAACAAGGAAGCCACCAGGTCGGATAGATGACCCCACGATCGATCTCAAGCGACAAAGGGCGCCGCACTCAACACGGCATGCGATCCGCCCAAGGATTCGCATCAAAAAACTGGTCCAACCAGATCCATCTATGGGCCAAGAAAGCAAGCTCCAGCGAGCAATGCAATGCAAAAAATATTCGAACATCGCGGCACACCTACATACAGGGGCGCCACACATCCCCTATGTTTTACCGATGAGGTACTGGATCATGAATTTCCAGCGGGATTCAAGCCCGTAAACATAGAAGCATACGACGGAACAACAGACCGTGGAGTCTGGATCGAGGATTATATCCTCCACATACACATGGCCAGAGGAGATGACCTTCACGCCATAAAATACTTACCCCTTAAGCTCAAAGGGCCAGCCCGGCATTGGCTTAAAAGCCTTCCCGAAAATACCATGGGAAGCTGGGAAGCGCTCGAGGATGCTTTCCGGGCAAATTTTCAAGGGACCTATGTCCGACCTCCGGATGCAGATGATCTGAGTCTTATAACTCAGCAGCCCGGAGAGTCAGCCCGGAAACTCTAGAACAAATTTCTTACTAAAAAGAATCAGATAGTCGACTGTCCGGACGCCGAGGCCCTAGCAGCTTTCAAACATAGCGTCTGAGACGAATGGCTCGCCAGACACCTCGGCCAAGAAAAGCCAAGAACAATGGCCGCATTAACAAGCCTCATGACCCGCTTTTGCGAAGGAGAGGATAGCTGGTTGGCAAGAAACAGCACCAGCGACCCGAGTACATCCGAACTCAGAGATGGAAACGGGAAACCGCGCCGTAACAAAGAACGGTGCCGGATCAAGGATAACAGCCCGAGGAGCACGGCAGTCAACACCGGATTCAAAAGCTCTCGGCAAAATCAGAAAAAGCTGCCCCCCAAAATATGACAGGGACGAGCTATCTATCCTCAACAAAATCCTGGACAAAATATGTCAAATCCACAGTACCCCCGGGAGACCTGCAAACCATACCCACAGAGACTGTTGGGTCTTCAAGCAGTCCGGTAAACTCAACGCCGAACACAAGGGGCTCGACACGCCAAGCGAGGATGACGATGCACCCCACAAGCAGAACACCAGAGAACAAAAGAAGTTCCCACAAGAAGTCAAAACAGTAAATTCACTTCAAATGACAAAAGGGAAATACAGAACGGCGCCACGCGCCATACGCCCCGCCCCAGAGGAGTACCGCAACTGGTTGTTACAACCAATCACCTTCGATCATCAGGATTACTCCAGAGGGGTCCGGAACGCAGGCTGGGCTGCCTTGGTCTTCGATCCGATTATTGATGGTCTCCAATTTACACAAGTCCTTATGGACGGCGGCAGTGACCTAAACCTGTTATATCAGGACACAATCCGCAAACTAGGTGTCAACCTAGAAATAATTCGCCGTGGCAACACTTCCTTTCAAGGAGTCACGTCGGGCCCAGATACCCAGAGTATGGGTTCCCTTTCATTAGAAGTCATGTTCGGCTCAACCGACAACTTCCGAAGCGGAAATCTAACCTTCCACATTGCCCCATTCATAAGTCGCTATCAAGCGCTACTGGGACGTGAAGCTTTCGCCCGCTTTAACGCAATACCGCATTATGCATCCCTTACACCCAAAATGCCTGGTAACGGTGCGGCCGCCTGGACAGCCACACACTAATCCAGCCCTACTATCCCGGACACGGCTTGACGAGTCCGGCGTAAACATACAAAGGTTTAATAGCCGCATAACCCTGTACAAGGGGCTCCGCGTGTTTACGCCAGAAGATAATACGGCTCAATTTTGCTCATGTCTCTGTACTATATTTTTGTTATTTTAACATAGATTTCTCGCACGATTATTTTTTACTAAGTTCCTCTCTTTCATAGATGAACACCGTGCTACGCCCGTCCAGGATACGGCACAACGAAGACACAGGTGCAGACGTGCAGTAGGGACCCGTTTTAAGGATTCTTTTCAGATTAAGACCCTGCGTAAACCTTTTTTACCGTCTCTTGTTGACAACATCCCCCGGTTTTCGCTATAACCGAGGAGGAGGCTGGCGTCTTGGCATGTGGCCACGCCAGAATTTTGCGCGTACCTGGACACTAGGGGCTTTTTTACCAAGGGCTTCAGTTCGGCCCGTCTTCATGAAGACCGAATACCTTTGGGAGTGTTCGGCGTCGCGAGTTTGGCCTTATATGCATCAGCTCCGAATCATGTCTTTGGTCAAATGTTGGGTTTGCCCGGCTCCTGTGTTTTGCTGCCTTACGTTCCGTTATATCGGCTAACGTGGCACCAGGAGAACTACTACGATCGTGCCCCGGTTTGGCCAGGCGAGCACCTCAGTAGAGAAAGTCGAAAACTGACTGTCATGATATAGAGAGAGACTAGTCAACCACTCGATGACTCTCAGAATATGTAGGATTTCTCCACATTAACAAAGGGCCGCTTCCCGGTCAGGCACACACGCGCCCTGAATACGGGCGAGCGCGGTGCCTCTAGGGGCTATTAAGTAGCCCCACTGTCAAACTCCTATGGCTAAGTGAAAGTGATAAAGCATTATAGTCCGGTTGCCTAGTTCGCCACGCCATCCCCTCCTTTGTAGGACCAAGACGTTGGATTAAGTGTGAAAAGGCACCTTTTTGCGAACACCCCCGCATTATATGCGTGGGAGCTGAAGCCAACGACTGCCATCTTTCAGGTTATATAAACATATACATTAATGGTCGCACAGGAGGTATTATAATTCTTGCAAGCACAAGTATAAAAAGCTTTTATATTCTATCAAAATATTCCTTTTACAATAGCACATGCTATTCGAACACAACATCCTTCGAGCACTGCGCTTCTATTAAACGAGCGCCTGGAAGAACTTCCTCAAAGAAGTGCTTGGCAGGTACTCGTCTTTCGTCCGAATCCCGGGATGCAACAATACTGGCCTTCATATCTGCCCAGTATGTCTTGACACGGGCAAGAGCCATTTGTGCACCCTATATGCACGCCGACCTCTTCATTGCATCAACATGCGGCACTGAACCAAGGAACTGCTGCACCAAGCTAAAATAACTCTTCGGCTCTGGCTCTCCTGGCCACAAACGACTCGCAACATACTTCATGGCAAGTCCGGATAACCTGTTCAGCTCCGCCCAGGCGGCCAAACGGTCGGATACCGAAAGTGGGCGTTCTGGATTGTGGAATTGCAACCAAAAAAGTTCTTCCAATTTATGGTCACCTCGACCCCGGAAGTGTTCGGTTGCGTCTGCCGCACTCGCTGCCAAATCCAGATACGTGTTTTCCGCACTCCACTGCCGGTCTAGCGGAGCATACTTAGGATCCCCGAACTTCATCCGCAGCATATAGGGCTTTCCAGCCGTGATATCTCCGGCTTGACGCAGCTCCTCCTTCATAGCTCTCATCGCAGAGCGAGCATCCTTGGCCTCGGCAGTGACCTTCTTAAGGTCTTCTTGCACCACTCGATCTTCTTTTTCAAGAAGCTGGCAGCGGTCGGCAGCATTCTTCAACTTCACGGCCATCTCGGCCATTTCCTCCCTGCTTCGGCAGTGATCAACCTGTTCAGCTTTTAGCTCTTCGGCCGCCTTCGAGGCCGCCGTATTACTTTTTCTGGCTTGCTCCTTGGCTCGGGCGAGCTCCGCCCGAAGCTCCTCCATAACAGCGGCACCATCTGCATTATGCATACATACTGTAAGGCACGGGCATCAAGCTCCCTTACCAGGTGTCCGCAGAGAAGCCACATACCTTGTGACTTGTCAAGTCGCTTATTGACCAGCGTGATGTCCGCATCCGCAACGTCAAGTTGCCGCTCCAGTACGGCAAATCCATCAGTCCGGCTGGCCACCGAACGCTCCGCCACCTATATAGGAAGGGCGACATCTTACAACTGAGATTATGATCCCCGACACACTGTCACCTTTGACAATGTACCGAGTCTCAGGGGCTACTATCTACAAAGGGTGCATTCTATATGCAAAACTTGTTGGATATATGCCCTAGAGGCAATAATAAAAGGATTATTATTATATTTCCTTGTTCATGATGATTGTTTTTATTCATGCTAGAATTGTATTATCCGGATATCGTAATACACGTGTGAATACATAGACCATAATATGCCCCTAGTAAGCCTCTAGTTGACTAGCTCGTTGATCAACAGATAGTCATGGTTTCCTGACTAAGGACATTAGATGTCGTTGATAACGGGATCACATCATTAGGAGAATGATGTGATGGACAGGACCCAATCCTAAGCATAGCACAAGATCGTGTAGTTCGTTTTGCTAGAGCTTTTCCAATGTCAAGTATCTTTTCCTTAGACCATGAGATCGTGTAACTCCCGGATACCGTAGGAGTGCTTTGGGTGTACCAAACGTCACAACGTAACTGGGTGACTATAAAGGTGCACTACAGGTATCTCCGAAAGTGTCTATTGGGTTGACACGGATCGAGACTGGGATTTGTCACTCCGTATAATGGAGAGGTATCACTGGGCCCACTCGGTAGTGCATCATCATAATGAGCTCAAAGTGACTGTCGGTGTCAAAACCGGTGGATCTCGGGTAGGGGGTCCCGAACTGTGCGTCTAGGCGGATGGTAACAGGAGACAAGGGACACGATGTTTTACCCAGGTTTGGGCCCTCTTGATGGAGGTAAAACCCTACGTCCTTCTTGATTGATATTGATATTGTGGATGTTTACAAGAGTGGATCTACCACGAGATCAAGGAGGCTAAACCATAGAAGCTAGCCTATGGTATGATTGTAATGGTTGTTGTTGTGTCCTACGGACTAGAGCCATCCGGTTTATATAGACACCGGAGAGGGCTAGGGTTACATAGAGTCGGTTACAATGGTATCCACGCCAAGCATGCCTTCTACGCCAAGGAAAGTCCCATCCGGACACAGGACGAAGTCTTCAATCTTGTATCTTCATAGTCTTGGAGTCCGGTCGATGATGATAGTCCGGCCGTTGATAGTTCGGCTGATGATGGTAGTCCGGCTATCCGGACACCCCCTAATCCATGACTCCCTCAGTAGCCCCTGAACCAGGCTTCAATGACGATAAGTCCGGCGCGTATATTGCAAGGCGGGTTCCTCCTCCGAATGATAGAAGATTGTGAACACCAGGATAGTGTCCGGCTCTGCAAAATAAATTCCACATTCCACCGTAGAGAGAATAATATATACACAAGTTCAATCTGCTGACGTTTTTTGCGGCATGACGTCACGCCACTACCAAGCCATTACTTGAATCGTTTTTTACTCTACCACCTCAGTGCATTTAGCGAAGCGGTTTCCTTGGCACGTCTTGTCGAAGCAGAGATCGTGTTCCTCCTTAATCCGGGATTCTCATCAATACGGACGTGGGTAACCCAACCGCGCCATTGATGGTGACGCTTGGGGGATAAGCGAGTTTTACCAGGCCGGTGGGGGACGCATAGACTTCGCCCACCCATATAAGGGATAAGGATTCACTTTTCCACCTACGCCTTCTTCCTCCTTTGCTTATCCATCACCGCGCACTCGAGCTCCAGCGCCCAAGCCCGCACATCTCGTCTCAACCTTCCCCAGTCATGTCTGGAGCGGGAGGCAAGTGGATGACCTCCTTTGTTACGGAGGAGCACATCGAAAGACTACGCAGCGCTGGCTACCTGTCCGGCGACATCGCGCACCGGCTTCCCGACGAGGGGAAGCTCATCCCCACCCCTAGGCCCCATGAGAGGGTCATTTTTCTTCCCCACTTCCTCCGCGGACTGGGCTTTCCACTTCACCCCTTTGTCCGGGGGCTCATGTTCTACTACGGCCTGGATTTCCTTGATCTGGCGCCGAACTTCATCCTCAACATCTCGGCGTTTATCATTGTGTGCGAGGCCTTCCTCTGCATCCAGCCCCACTTCGGCTTGTGGCTCAAGACCTTCAATGTCAAGCCAAAGGTAGTGAAGGGCACTCAAGCGGAGTGCGGAGGCGCCATGTTGGGCAAGATGCCCAACGTCCTTTGGTTCGAAGGGGCCTTCGTGGATCCCGTCAAGGGGTGGCAATCGGGGTGGTTCTATATCACCGAGCCGCGCGACCCTACGTGGGCGGCGGCCCCCGAGTTCAGATCTGGTATCCCCACGCAGCTCACCTCCTGGAAAGAGAAGGGCTTGCTGTGGGGTAGTTCGGAGGAGCTGACGGGACTCCAAGCCTATATCCAGAAGCTGGTGAAGAAGCTCAGGCTGGTTAACGTGGTCCAAGTCATGCTCGTCCACCGGATTCTCCCATGCCAAGAGCGGGCATTCAATCTGTCGGAGTTCGATCCGGAACAGCACCAGGCGCTGAGCGGGCTCTTCGACACGACGTACGAAGGCGCCTGGAAGGTGCTGTTTAAGGGCGCCGAAGCCCCCGCATCCGCGACTGAAGATTGCGGATTTCGCTCGCAGCGCCAAGCCGACGAGGTAAGTGATTCTACCCCTTTACGGGACACTTGCTTTTCATAGTTTGACTCTATGCGGGTTTTAATTTCCCCTTTTCCTTTGACAGGACTAGATGAGGAAGGCGGAGCAGATTATCTGCCCGGCTCCTATGCCAGAAAACCCAATAGACGCCCGTCTAGCGAGGCTGCTGGTTCCGGCACCGCACGTGGTGCCGGAGAAGAAGGCCAAGAAGGAGGCCACGGGTGCTCGAAAGAGTTCCCGTTTTCAGGTGTCCGACGACTCCAGGGCGGACTCCTCCCCCGAAAACGAGGAGGAGAGAGAGGACTCTCTCCCAGAGGAGGGAGAGAGGAAGAGGAAGGCTTCCCCAACAGGGGAGGCCGAAGGGTCCAAAAGGGGAAGGACTATTCCCCCGGACAGCTCCGCTAACATCAACGTTGGCGAGGAAGAATGGCCTTCAAGGGCCAGGCCTCCGGCGAGATCGTAAGTATTCAGATTCCTGAATGATTTATAATTTCTTTTTCTGCGGCACATAGTGTCATTCTGATGCCGCATGCTGCCTGTAGTTCGGCCAATGATGATCTTCCCGCTTCATCGAGCGGGTCGTTGGCTCCGTCGGATGTAGACTCCATCCCGACCGCCTCCACCCCTCACGACACCGAGGACGCCGAGGTGGGATCCCAAGAAGGGACCCATCAGGGGGAGGCTCCGGAGGCGCCACAAGGCGGCCTCCCGGACTTTGCGCCGCACTCCACATCAGAACCCGCAGTGGTTCCGGAGTCCGGCCGACGGCCCCTTCGCACGAAGGGCAAGACCATGACGCCGGTGGCTTCCGCCCAACCGGAGGCGCCGGACAATTTGTTGGAGGCGCTTCAGAGCGCTTCCATCGAGGAAGAACACCGCACTATTATGAGTGTGGTGATTCAGAAGGTACAGCTTGCCAAGAGCGGGCTGACCGAAGCCTGCAGTAGCCTTCTATCAGGTTTTGAGGTAAGGAGTTAAAAATATGCAATGTAATACCGCATAGACAGTAGCCCCTGATGCTCGGTTCGGTGTTCGGAAAGAAAAGCTGGACTGAGGATCTGAAAAAAAAAGATATACGCAGGAATGCTAAAAAATTATGTCAATATGGGTTGCAGGCTGCGCTGCTGACCTCTGCTGCACTGACTGCGGAGGTCGGTGCTTTGAAGCAGGAGCTCGAGCGGTCCGAGCAAGAGCTCGGCCGCGCCAAGAAACAGCTCCAGGACAAAGAAGGTGAGTAACACCACTTTGAACTTCTACCTTACAGAAAAGGATTTAGGTTGCAACAAAAAATAACCAGGATAACATGGGTACTGCAGGGGCCACGGACGAGGTGGCGACCCTGAAGGAGGCCGTGTCCGCGGCCGAACGCAATGCGGCCGCGGAACGGGCAGAGCGAGAAAAGCAAGAGGCGCGGGTAGCGGTGGTTCGGCAAGAGCTCCAGGCTCTCATGGAAAAGCATGAGAGTTTGGAGCGTGACTCAAAGACTCGAGAGTCCGAGCTTGCCTCGGCTCTCGAAAGTGCCAAAACTGCCAAGGCCGATGCCCATAAGTCCCTTCAGGAGATTGAGTTGATGAGGAAGATAGCGGCGGGTAAGGCATTTTCCATGCAAAGCAAGCATGTGAATGTAAATTACGTGTTACTTACCTGAATTCGGAGCTCTCCAGGGGCGTTTGCAGATCTGCCTCGCAGCGTGTCTGATGCCGCCGCATTCTACCGAGCCGAGGAGGGGAGCTCAACGGAGAAGGTCTTCTGGTCTCAGTATGCTGAGGCCGGCCATCCGGTGCCCCCTAGCGACCAGCTGAAGCAGCTGGTCGAGATCCACAAGGTGGCCGAGCAGGCCATGAATGGCCCCATAGTCCGGCTGTGGCCTGGAGAGGCCATGCCTGGGAGCTACTTCGGCCTCATGCGACGGTTGGTGGATGTGTGCCCCTGGGTGGAGGTTATCAAGCGCTCCGCCTGTATTGAAGGTGCTCGTCGGGCCCTTGCCCGCGCAAAGGTGCATTGAGGCAAGCTGGATGCGGAGAAGCTAATCACTGACGCGCCACCAGCGGGCAAGGAATATCGTACGCCCGAGATGTACTATAAGACTGTCCTGAAGGGTGCCCGCAAGATTGCGGATGAGTGCCCTAGGGATGTAATTATTGGGTAAATTCGCAATGTGTTATCCTGTGCGCTAAAAACTTTGTTCATATGCGCTAAGCAACGCTTGTTAATTTAAAATATTACCTTCTGTGCGGCTGTTTATTAAATCTGAGAGATGGCAAGTCGTCGGCTTCAGCCCCCATGCCACGAGTGCTGGGGTGTTCGGGATAAACTTGAGCACTCTTGTTCCCATTTTTGGGTCCATCTAGGGAGGCGCTCAACACAACGAACAAGGCAACCGGACTTATAGTGCTTGAACACTCTCACTTAGCCATAAAATTCTATAATTTTAAATTCCGGTGAGGCCCCTAGTATTCGGAAGACCGAATTCGGGGCGCTATCCACGCCTTCGTCGGACATTATCCGGAACTTCGCTCGAAGCGCCGTAGGTCTTTAAGGACCCGAAAAGACCTCTCGAACAGCGACCAGTCTCTCGCCTTATCATGTCAGTCAGTTTTAGCTTTCTCCACTGAGGCGTTAACCCGGCTCAACCGGGGTGCAATCGCAGTGGTTGTCCCAGTGCTACCTTAGCCGATAGAACGGAACGTAAGGTGCCAAACATGGGAGCCGGGCAAACCCAACTATTGACCCAAGACATGATTCGGAGCCGATTCATATAATACTATAAGTTCGGGGTGCCACACTGGTGAAAGTGTTCGGACTTTATCACACCATAATGCGGGGAACATAAGCCCCTGGTGTATTTGGCCGTACCAAATTGTACGAATGCAACATGTCGTGAATGAACATATATATATATATAACGTAATGCAATTATGGGCAAAAAGTGATGCATTTTATTCGAGAAGATCTGCTATGAGTGCGGAATGATACAAATAGTGCGGAAAGCAAGGGATTGGACGAATGAAGGCGTCTCCCTCCAGGGGTAGGCCGCGGAATGGTGTATTTAACAAATTTAACGCTCGTAATGGAGACCACCTGAGTGTTCGTCGCAGCCTTTGTCCCTCCCTGGCTGTTGCATCATGAGTTCGGCAGGTTCGCCGCTGGACAGAGTTCTGTAAAAAAAAGAGAGAAATAAAAGATAAAAAGAGCGACACACTTGGGAGCCCCTGGTGTGGTTGAACCGCAGTCTGGGTCTGTTGTGGTTGTGCCTCTCCCCCTACGCCCATGGTATCTCCAGGGCGTAATTATGTACGCGAGAGTTTGTCTTACAATTGTGCGAGGGCTAGGGTTGAGGCCGCATTGCTACGCGTGCTCGGAACGTGCCAGGTGGTCTTGGTTGATGTTGCTCCAGGCGCGTTTGGCCGTGTCCGGTCGTTTAACGGCCGGACTCGAAAATTGCCTTAAAAGGCTGCTCTGTACTTCTGCCGCGAGAGCCGCTGTATGTTCCTCCGTGCGGAGGGAGCGTTCCGTGTTTCCATTGACCATGATGACTCCACGAGGGCCTGGCATCTTGAGCTTAAGGTATGCATAATGCGGCACCGCGTTGAATTTTGCGAACGCGGTTCGTTCGAGCAGAGCGTGATAGCCACTGCGGAACGGGACTATGTCGAAGGTTAAGTCCTCGCTTCAGAAATTATCCGGGGATCCGAAGACCACTTCCAGTGTAACTGAGCCTGTACAACTGGCCTTGACACCTGGTATGACGCCTTTGAAGGTTGTCTTTGTAGGTTTAATCCTTGAACGGTCTATGCCCATCTTGTGCACTGTATCCTGATAAAGCAGGTTCAGGCTACTGCCGCCGTCCATCAGGACTCTCGTGAGGTGAAATCCATCAATGATTGGGTCTAAAACCAATGCGGCGAATCCGCCGTGGCGGATACTGGTCGGATGGTCTCTTCGATCGAAAGTGATCGGGCAAGAGGACCATGGGTTGAATTTTGGGGCGACTGGCTCCATTGCGTATACGTCCCTTAGTGCACGCTTCCGCTCCCTCTTGGGTATATGCGTTGCGTATATCATGTTTACCGTCCGAACATGAGGGGGGAATCCCTTTTGTCCTCTATTGTTCGGCGGCCGGGTCTCTTCCTCGTCATCGCTGTGTAGCCCCTTGTCATTGTTTTCGGCGATTAATTTGCCTGCCTGCTTGAATACCCAACAATCTCTGTTGGTGTGGTTAGCTGGCTTTTCGGGGGTTCCATGTATTTGATAGGAGCGGTCGAGTATTCGTTCCAAATTGGACGGGCCCAGAGTGGTTCTTTTGAATGGCTTCTTCCGTTGACCGGGCTTGGAGCCTCGGAATCTGGCGTTGACTGCCGTATCCTCATTGCTGTCGCCGTTAATGCGGCATTTATTTTTGTTTCGACGCGACCTGCCGTTGCGGTCCTTGGTATCCGGACTGCCAGCGTTTTTGCTGAGGTTGTTGCTGCGAGCTAGCCAGCTATCCTCTCCCGCACAGAAGCGGGTCATGAGTGATGTGAGGGCTGCCATGGATTTCGGCTTTTCCTGTCCTAGGTGCCGGGCCAGCCACTCGTCGCGGATGTTATGTTTGAAGGCAGCGAGGGCCTCTGCATTCGAACAGTCGACGGTTTGATTTTTCTTTGTTAAGAACCGTGTCCAGAATTGCCTGGCCGATTCGTCAGGCTGCTGGATTATGTGGCTTAGGTCATCTGCGTCCGGTGGTCGCACATACGTGCCCTGGAAGTTGTCGAGGAATGCGGCTTCCAGGTCTTCCCAGCATCCAATTGACTCTGTGGGCAGGCTGTTAAGCCAATGCCGAGCTGGTCCTTTAAGCTTGAGCATGAGATATTTGATAGCGTGAAGATCGTCGCCGCGGGCCATATGTATATGGAGGAGATAATCCTCAATCCAAACCGCGGGGTCTGTTGTGCCATCGTAGGATTCGACATTAACGGGTTTAAACGCTTCAGGGATTTGATGATCCATTACTTCGTCAGTGAAGCATAGTGGGTGCGCAGCGCCTCTGTATTGAGCAATATCGCGACGTAGCTCGAGAGAGCGTTGTCTGCTGTGTTCGGCCCGGCCGGAGTAGTTGTATCCGGCGCGACGGTATTCGTCGTGGGTCTTGGGGCGCCCACGTGATCCATAGATAGATTTGGATTGTCTTGCCTTGTCCTCCAATATATCCCGCAAGTCCGGCGCATTCCCCCGTGGCTTCATACTTTTTGAGCAATGCCGGGGCACAGTTTTGGTGGAGGGCTTGCATGCCTCTCTGTCGCGGCCACAAGGTGGTCGGTCTGCCGTATTGTGCGCTGGTGATGTAGGTTTGTACGCTTCCTCCTCTAGTCGGGGGAGCAACTTGCGTTTTGGGTAACTTTTGGAGGGGCGTTCGAGTTCATACTCTTCGGCCGCGAGGACCTCGGTCCATCTGTCGGCCAGTAGGTCTTGATCAGCTTGAAGCTGTTGCTGCTTTTTCTTTAGGCTGTTTGCCGTGGCCATTAGCCTGCGTCTGAAACGCTCTTGTTCGACGGGATCCTCAGGCACGATGAATTCGTCGTTGTTGAGGCTTGCCTCATCTCCGGAGGGAGGTAAGTAATTATCATCCTCGACCTCTTCATCTGCCGCCCTCTCGTGAGGGCTTGCTTCTGCCTCCTCCTGTGCTGGATCGTGCTGGAGGGGGTTGTCTTCGGCACTTTCTGGGGTGTTATTATCTCCTGTGTCGGAATCTCTATTCTTGCTATGGCGGGATTTAGAGCGGCGCCGCTGACGTCGGCACTTGGGCTGTTTCTTTAAGGAATCGGCCTCCGTTGCTTCTTCGCCGTCCCCATATTTTGGGGTGTCCACCATGTATATGTCGTATGACGAGGTGGTCTTCCAGTGTCTTGTAGGCACTAGTTCTTGATAGTCTCCAGCATCGTCATCCATACCGTCGATGTCTTCGGAGTCGTAGTCGAGTACGTCGGTTAGATCGTCGACGGTGGCTACGAAGTGGGTGGTGGGTGGGCTCTGAATTTCTTCGTCGTCCGCGTCCCAACCATCCTGGCCGTAGTTCAGCCAGGGCTCTCCGGATAGCGAGAGATGTTTCAGCGAATTTAAGATATCACCGAAAGGTGAGTGCTGAAAGATGTCCGTAGCGGTGAATTCCATGATCAGCGCCCAATCGGATTCGACTGGCAGGGGCGCAGGAGGTTCAGAGTCCGGCAGGGAGTCCGGCACCTCGGAATCATGAGCTTTATGCGGGACAAGGTAAGTGTTCGGCTCCGTCGCCGTAGAAGTTGCAGCTCCCGAGGCGGTGTCTAGCCATCCGTCCTTGATCTGTGCGATCGGCTCCGGACTATGGGCCGGAGCGAATTCGTGTGCGGCCTCCAAGGTGCTGTCCGGCGGCAGAGTTAGGTCGTGCCCATTGTGACAGCGCGGCGCGCTCGGTTGTGGCTCAGATCCATCAAAGATCAAGTCCCCGCGGATATCGGCCGTGAAGTTTAGGCTTCCAAACCTGACCTGATGGCCAGGGGCGAAGCTTTCGATCTGCTCCAGATGGCCAATTGAGTTGGCCCGCAGTGCGAAGCCGCCGAATATGAAGATCTATCCGGGGAGAAAAGTCTCACCCAGGACTGCGTCGTTGTCGATTGAAGAGGCCATCAAGCCTATCGGTGACGACACAGAGGAACTCTCAATGAAAGCACCAATGTTGGTGTCAAAACCGGCGGATCTCGGGTAGGGGGTCCCGAACTGTGCGTCTAGGCGGATGGTAACAGGAGACAAGGGACACGATGTTTTACCCAGGTTCGGGCCCTCTTAATGGAGGTAAAACCCTACGTCCTGCTTGATTGATATTGATATTGTGGATGTTTACAAGAGTGGATCTACCACGAGATCAAGGAGGCTAAACCCTAGAAGCTAGCCTATGGTATGATTGTAATGGTTGTTGTTGTGTCCTACGGACTAGAGCCATCCGGTTTATATAGACACCGGAGAGGGCTAGGGTTACATAGAGTCAGTTACAATGGTAGGAGATCTACGTATCCGTATCGCCAAGCTTGCCTTCCACGCCAAGGAAAGTCCCATCCGGACACGGGACGAAGTCATCAATCTTGTATCTTCATAGTCTTGGAGTCCGGTCGATGATGATAGTCCGGCCGATGATAGTTCGGCTGATGATGGTAGTCCGGCTATCCGGACACCTCCTAATCCAGGACTCCCTTAGTGACCAAGTGTCTGGTGATGGGATCATGCATTACAGTACGAGTAAAGTGACTTGCCGGTAATGAGACTGAACGAGGTATTGGGATACCGACGATCGAGTCTCGGGCAAGTAACATACCGTCTGACAAAGGGAATAGTAGACGGGGTTGCTTGAATCCTCGACATCGTGGTTCATCCGATGAGATCATCGAGGAGTATGTGGGAGCCAACATGGGTATCCAGATCCCGCTGTTGGTTATTGACCGGAGAGCCGTCTCGGTCATGTCTACATGTCTCCCTAACCCATAGGGTCTACACACTTAAGGTTCGGTGACGCTAGGGTTGTATGAATATGAGTATGCAGCAAACCGAATGTTGTTCGGAGTCCCGGATGAGATCTCGGATGTCACGAGGAGTTTCGGAATGGTCCGGAGGTAAAGAATTATATATAGGAAGTGATGTTTCGGCCATCGGGAAAGTTTCGGGGTCACCCGGTATTGTACCGGGACCACCGAAAGGGTCCCGACGGTCCACCGGGTGGGGCCACCTATCACGGAGGGCCCCGTGGGCTGAAGTGGGAGGGGAACCAGCCCCTAGTGGGCTGGTGCGCCCCCTTGGCCCCCCTGCGCCTAGGGTTGGAAACCCTAGGTGGGGGGGCGCACCACTTGCCTTGGGGGGCACTCCACCCCCCCTGGCCGCCGCCCCCTTGGGAGATTGCATCTGCCAGGGCCGGCGCCCCCCCTGGTGGCCTATATAAAGGAGGGCACGGGGAGGGCAGCTGCACCCTGTGTCTTGGCGCCTCCCTCCCCCTGCTACACCTCGTCCTCCTCCCACGGCAGCTTGGCAAAGCCCTGCCGGAGTTCTGCTGCATCCACCACCACGCCGTCGTGCTGCTGGATCATCATCAACCTCTCCTTCCCACTTGCTGGATCAAGAAGGAGGAGACGTCATCCTCTCCGTACGTGTGTTGAACGCGGAGGTGCTGTCCGTTCGGCACTTGTTCATCGGTGATTTGAATCACGGCGAGTACGACTCCATCATCACCGTTCTCTTGAACGCTTCCGCACGTGATCTACAAGTGGTATGTAGATGCAATCTCTCTCCCATGACTCGTTGCTTAGATGAACTCATAGATGGATCTTGGTGAAACCGTAGGAAATTTTTTATTTTCTGCAACGTTCCCCAACAGTGGCATCATGAGCTAGGTCTATGCGTAGTTCTCTATTGCACGAGTAGAACACAAATTTGTTATGGGCGTAGATCTTGTCAACTTGCTTGCCGCTACTAGTCTTTTCTTGCTTCAGCGGTATTGTGGGATGAAGCGGCCCAGACCGACCTTACACGTACGCTTACGTGAGACAGGTTCCACCGACTGACATGCACTAGTTGCATAAGGTGGCTAGCGGTGTCTGTCTCTCCTACTTTAGTTGGAGCGGATTCGATGAAAAGGGTCCTTATGAAGGGTAAATAGAAGTTGACAAAATCACGTTGTGGTTATTCGTAGGTAAGAAAACGTTCTTGCTAGAACCCAATTGCTGCCACGTAAAAGATGCAACAACAATTAGAGGACGTCTAACTTGTTTTTGCAGCAATTGTCATGTGATGTGATATGGCCAGAAGTTGTGATGAATGATGAATGATATATTGTGATGTATGAGATCATGTTCTTGTAATAGGAATCACGACTTGCATGTCGATGAGTATGACAACCGGCAGGAGCCATAGGAGTTGTCTTTATTTTTTGTATGACCTGCGTGTCATTGAAGAACGCCATGTAAATTACTTTACTTTATTGCTAAACGCGTTAGCCGTAGAAGTATAAGTAGTCACTGGCGTGACAACTTCATAAAGACACAATGATGGAGATCATGGTATCATGCCGGTGACGAAGATGATCATGGAGCCCCGAAGATGGAGATCGAAGGAGCTATATGATATTGGCCATATCATGTCACTACTTTATATAATTGCATGTGATGTTTATTATGTTTTATGCATCTTGTTTACTTAGAACGGCGGTAGTAAATAAGATGATCCCTTATAATAATTTCAAGAAAGTGTTCCCCCTAACTGTGCACCGTTGCTAAAGTTCGTCGTTTCGAAGCACCACGTGATGATCGGGTGTGATAGATCCTTACGTTCACATACAACGGGTGTAAGACAGTTTTACACATGCAGAACACTTAGGGTTAACTTGACGAGCCTAGCATGTACAGACATGGCCTCGGAACACAAGAGACCGAAAGGTCGAACATGAGTCGTATGGAAGATACGATCAACATGGAGATGTTCACCGATGATGACTAGTCCGTCTCACGTGATGATCGGACATGGCCTAGTCGACTCCGATCGTGTAACACTTAGATGACTAGAGGGATGTCAATCTGAGTGGGAGTTCATTAAATAATTTGATTAGATGAACTTAATCATCATGAACCTAGTCTAAAATCTTTGCAAAATATGTCTTGTAGATCAAATGGCCAACGCTCATGTCAACATGAACTTCAATACGTTCCTAGAGAAAACCAAGCTGAAAGATGATGGCAACAACTATTCGGACTGGGTCCGGAACCTGAGGATCATCCTCATAGCAGCCAAGAAAGCATATGTCCTAGATGAACCGCCAGGTGAAGCACCCATCCTAGAGAACCAAGATGTTATGAATGTTTGGCAGTCACGTGCTAATGATTACTCCCTCATTCTGTGCGGCATGCTTTACAGCTTAGAACCGGGGCTCCAAAAGCGTTTTGAGAAACACGGAGCATATGAGACGTTCGAGGAGCTGAAAATGGTTTCCAAGCTCATGCCCGGGTCGAGAGATATGAAGTCTCCGACAAGTTCTATAGTTGTAAAATGGAGGAAAACAGTTCTGTCAGTGAGCATATACTCAAAATGTATGGATTGCACAACCGCCTGTCCCAGCTGGAGATCAACCTCCCGGATGAGGCGGTCATTGACAGAATCCTTCAGTTGCTCCCACCGAGCTACAAGAGCTTTGTGTTGAACTACAATATGCAGGGGATGGTGAAGACCATTCCTGAAGTATTTTCCATGCTGAAGTCAGCAGAGGTTGAAATCAAGAAAGAACATCAAGTGTTGATGGTCAATAAGACCACTAAGTTCAAGAAGGGCAAGGGTAAGAAGAACTTCAAGAAGGACGGCAAGGATGTTGCCGCACCCGGTAAGCCAGTTGCCGGGAAGAAGTCAAAGAATGGACCCAAGCCTGAGACTGAGTGCTTTTATTGCAAGGGGAAGGGTCACTGGAAGCAGAACTGCCCAAAATACTTAGCGGATAAGAAGGCCGGCAACACTAAAGGTATATTTGATATACATGTAATTGATGTGTACCTTACCAGTACTCGTAGTAACTCATGGGTATTTGATACCGGTGCCGTTGCTCATATTTGTAACTCATAGCAGGAGCTGCGGAATAAGCGGAGACTGGCGAAGGACGAGGTGACGATGCGCGTCGGGAATGGTTCCAAGGTCGATGTGATCACCGTCGGCACGCTACCTCTACATTTACCTACGGGATTAGTTATGAACCTCAATAATTGTTATTTAGTGCCAAGTTTGAGCATGAACATTGTATCTGGATCTCGTTTAATACGAGATGGCTACTCATTTAAATCCGAGAATAATGGTTGTTCTATTTATATGAGAGATATGTTTTATGGTCATGCCCCGATGGTCAATGGTTTATTCTTAATGAATCTCGAACATAATGTTACACATATTCATAGTGTGAATACCAAAAGATGTAAAGTTGATAACGATAGTCCCACATACTTGTGGCACTGCCGCCTTGGTCACATTGTTGTCAAGCGCATGAAGAAGCTCCATGCTGATGGACTTTTAGAGTCTCTCGATTATGAATCATTTGACACATGCGAACCATGCCTCATGGGCAAAATGACCAAGACTCCGTTCTCCGGAACAATGGAGCGAGCAACCAACTTATTGGAAATCATACATACCGATGTGTGCGGTCCAATGAGCGTTGAGGCTCGCGGAGGATATCGTTATGTTCTCACTCTCACTGATGACTTGAGTAGATATGGGTATGTCTACTTGATGAAACACAAATCTGAGACCTTTGAAAAGTTCAAGGAATTTCAGAATGAGGTAGAGAATCAATGTGACCTAAAGATAAAGTTCCTACGATCAGATCGTGGAGGAGAATACTTAAGTCACGAATTTGGTACACATTTAAGGAAATGTGGAATCGTTTCACAACTCACGCCGCCTGGAACACCTCAGCGTAATGGTGTGTCCGAACATCGTAATCGCACTCTATTGTATATGGTGCGATCTATGATGTCTCTTACCGATTTACCGCTATCATTTTGGGGATACGCTCTAGAGACAGCTACATTCACTTTAAACAGGGCACCGTCTAAATCCGTTGAGATGACACCGTATGAATTATGGTTTGGGAAGAAACCTAAGTTGTCGTTTCTAAAAGTTTGGGGATGCGATGCTTATGTCAAGAAATTACAACCTGAAAAGCTCGAACCCAAGTCGGAAAAGTGCGTCTTCATAGGATACCCCAAGGAAACCATTGGGTACACCTTCTACTTAAGATCCGAGGGCAAGACCTTTGTTGCCAAGAACAGATCCTTTCTAGAAAAAGAGTTTTTCTCGAAAGAAGTAAGTGGGAGGAAAGTAGAACTCGATGAAGTACTACCTCTTGAACCGGAAAGTAGTACAGCTCAGGAAAATGTTCCTGTGGTGCCTACACCAACTGGAGAGGAAATTAATGATGATGATCAAGGTACTTCGGATCAAGTTGCTACAGAACCTCGTAGGTCCACAAGGACACGTTCCACACCAGAGTGGTATGGCAACCCTGTCCTGGAAATCATGTTGTTAGACAACGGTGAACCTTTGAACTATGAAGAAGCGACGGCGGGCCCAGATTCCAAAAAATGGCTTGAAGCCATGCAATCCGAGATAGAATCCATGTATGAAAACAAAGTATGGACTTTGACTCACTTGCCCGATGATCGGCGAGCGATAGAAAACAAATGGATCTTTAAGAAGAAGACGGACGCGGATGGTAATATTACCGTCTATAAAGCTCGACTTGTCGCTAAGGGTTATCGACAAGTTCAAGGGGTTGACTACGATGAGACATTCTCTCTCGTAGCGAAGCTGAAGTCCGTCCGAATCATGTTAGCAATTGCCGCATACTATGATTATGAGATATGGTAGATTGACGTCAAAACGGCATTTCTTAACGGGCATCTTAAGGAAGAACTATATATGATGCAGCCGGAGGGTTTTGTCGATCCTAAGAATGCTAACAAAGTATGCAAGCTCCAGCGATCCATTTATGGGCTGGTGCAAGCATCTCGGAGTTGGAACATTCGTTTTGATGAGATGATCAAAGCATTTGGGTTTATGCAGACTTATGGAGAAGCCTGCGTTTACAAGAAAGTGAGTGGGAGCTCTGTAGCATTTGTCATATTATATGTAGATGACATACTTTTGATGGGAAATGATATAGAACTTTTGGACAGCATTAAGGCCTACTTGAATAAGTGTTTTTCAATGAAGGACCTTGGAGAAGCTACTTACATATTAGGCATCAAGATCTATAGGGATAGATCGAGACGCCTCATAGGTCTTTCACAAAGCACATACCTTGATAAGATTTTGAAGAAGTTCAAAATGGATCAGTCCAAGAAAGGGTTCTTGCCTGTATTGCAAGTTGTGAGATTGAGCTCGGCTCAATGCCCGACCACGGCAAAAGATAAAGAAGAGATGAGTGTCATCCCCTATGCTTCAGCCATAGGATCTATTATGTATGCCATGCTGTGTACCAGACCTGATGTAAACCTTGCCGTGAGTTTGGTAGGAAGGTACCAAAGTAATCCCGGCAAGGAACACTGGACAGCGGTCAAGAATATCCTAAAGTACCTGAAAAGGACAAAGTACATGTTTCTCATTTATGGAGGTGACGAAGAGCTCGCCGTAAAGGGTTACGTCGATGCTAGCTTCGACACAGATCTGGATGACTCTAAGTCACAAACTGGATACGTGTATATGTTGAATGGTGGAGCAGTAAGCTGGTGCAGCTGCAAGCAGAGTGTTGTGGCGGGATCTACATGTGAAGCGGAGTACATGGCAGGCTCGGAGGCAGCGCATGAAGCAATATGGGTGAAGGAGTTCATCACCGACCTAGGAGTTATACCCAATGCGTCGGGGCCGATCAAACTCTTCTGTGACAACACTGGTGCTATTGCCCTTGCCAAGGAGCCCAGGTTTCACAAGAAGACCAGGCACATCAAGTGTCGTTTCAACTCCATCCGTGAAAATGTTCAAGATGGAGACATAGATATTTGCAAAGTACGTACGGATCTGAATGTCACAGATCTGTTGACTAAACCTCTCTCGCGAGCAAAACATGGTCAACACCAGAACTCTATGGGTGTTCGATTCATCACAATGTAACTAGATTATTGACTCTAGTGCAAGTGGGAGAATGTTGGATATATGCCCTAGAGGCAATAATAAAAGGATTATTATTATATTTCCTTGTTCATGATGATTGTCTTTATTCATGCTAGAATTGTATTATCCGGAAATCGTAATACACGTGTGAATACATAGACCATAATATGTCCCTAGTAAGCCTCTAGTTGACTAGCTTGTTGATCAACAGATAGTCATGGTTTCCTGACTATGGACATTATATGTCGTTGATAACGGGATCACATCATTAGGAGAATGATGTGATGGACAAGACCCAATCCTAAGCATAGCCAAGATCGTGTAGTTCGTTTTGCTAGAGCTTTTCCAATGTCAAGTATCTTTTCCTTACACCATGAGATCGTGTAACTCCTGGATACCGTAGGAGTGCTTTGGGTGTACCAAACGTCACAACGTAGCTAGGTGACTATAAAGGTGCACTACGGGTATCTCCGAAAGTGTCTGTTGGGTTGACACGGATCGAGACTGGGATTTGTCACTCCGTATAACGGAGAGGTATCACTGGGCCCACTTGGTAGTGCATCATCATAATGAGCTCAAAGTGACCAAGTATCTGGTCACGGGATCATGCATTACGGTACGAGTAAAGTGACTTGCCGGTAACGAGACTGAACGAGGTATTGGGATACCGACGATCGAGTCTCGGGCAAGTAACATACCGTCTGACAAAGGGAATAGTATACGGGGTTGCTTGAATCCTCGACATCGTGGTTCATCCGATGAGATCATCGAGGATTATGTGGGAGCCAACATAGGTATCCAGATCCCGCTGTTGGTTATTGACCGGAGAGCCGTCTCGGTCATGTCTACATGTCTCCCAAACCCGTAGGGTCTACACACTTAAGGTTCGGTGACGCTGGGGTTGTATGAATATGAGTATGCAGCAAACCGAATGTTGTTCGGAGTCCCGGATGAGATCCCGGATGTCACGAGGAGTTTCAGAATGGTCCAGAGGTAAAGAATTATATATAGGAAGTGCTGTTTCGGCCATCGGGAAAGTTTCGGGGGCACCCGGTATTGTACCGGGATCACCAGAAGGGTCCCGGGGGTCCATCGGGTGGGGCCACCTACCCCGAAGGGCCCCGTGGGCTGACGTGGGAGGGGAACCAGCCCCTAGTGGGCTGGTGCGCCCCCCTTGGGCCCCCCCTGCGCCTAGGGTTGGAAACCCTAG
>NC_041389.1:50546617-50582470 GCF_002162155.2 Triticum dicoccoides
CCCCCCTTGGGAGATTGCACCTCCCAGGGCCAGCGCCCCTCCTGGGGGCCTATATAAAGGAGGGCGGGGGGAGGGCAGCCGCACCCTGTGTCTTGGCGCCTCCCTCCCCCTGCTACACCTCGTCCTCCTCCCGCAGCAGCTTGGCAAAGCCCTGCCGGAGTTCTGCTGCATCCACCACCATGCCGTCGTGCTGCTGGATCATCATCAACCTCTCCTTCCCCCTTGCTAGATCAAGAAGGAGGAGACGTCATCCGCTCCATACGTGTGTTGAACACGGAGGTGTTGTCCGTTCGGCACTTGGTCATCGGTGATTTGAATCACGGCGAGTACGACTCCATCATCACCGTTCTCTTGAACGCTTCCGCACGCGATCTACAAGTGATATGTAGATGCAATCTCTCTCCCATGACTCGTTGCTTAGATGAACTCATAGATGGATCTCGGTGAAACCGTAGGAAATTTTTTATTTTCTGCAACGTTCCCCAACAAAACTGTCAGAAGGTATATCATTTTTGCGTACCTCAAACCCCGTCAGTAAACCTCTCACGGCTTCATGCAATCCGCTCTCAGCGTATGGAATTCTTTCAATCACCGTACCCATTAATGTACAGCGATCTTCTGAGATAGACGCTCGCCCGAGCAGGTCCTTCAGCTCCGCCGACCGTACACCAGTTGGTGCTGAACTTTCCGGCCCCGCCGGACTCGGGGAAACCCTCCACGACGACACCTCAGGGTCGTCCGCCCCGCCTGACGGTGCGGCAGATGGAGGCGTTTCGCTCTCCATCATCTCCGGACAAAGATCCCCCAAAGATGAGCTCTGCTGAGAAGGGCTCAGATCCGAACTACAAGGTAAAACTCCGTTTATCTTCAGAAATAAAAACATGGATGTCTCTTATTACAAAACTCCCCTTTCTACTTAAGGCTCGCTAGAGGTCTGATTTCCTTGGGGAAATAGTGCGGCCGGGGCCTATCCCGGCGCAGGACCCTCTAGTGAGGATTTCTTCCCCCGCTTTGAGGCCTTGGCCTCCGTATCTTCAGAAGCGGTCCTCTTCCCCGGGAGGGAGGGATTCTCGATCCCCCCTTTCTCGAAAGCCTCCTTAGCGGAGGCAGTAGCTTTCCTGTTCCCCCCTTCGCACTCTTTCAGAGGCACGGCCTCCAGCATCTTGGTTAACACACGATCCTGCGTGGTCTCAGGGAGGGGGGCCGGACACCTTATTAGCTTTGCTTTTGCTATCCACTCCTGTTCAAGGGACAACTCTTTAAAGGGAAAGTTTATGATAAATATAAGGACAGCGTGTCCGGGCACAGGACTACTTACTTGAGTATCCGGGCGATTGCAGCTCAGACCTGCGTCCCCGGTCAAGTCCGGACACATCTCTTGTGATCCGAAGAACAGTTTATACATCTCCACTGGCATCGCACCCATGAAGTGTTGGAGAGCTCGCGGTCCCTCCGGATTGAATTCCCATAGGCGGAGGGGGCGACGTTTGCAGGGCAAAAGGCACCGAATTAGCATGACCTGCGCCACTACGACTAGATTGATGTCCCTCTCTTGGAGGTCTCGAATACGGCCCTGCAATAGTGGTACGTCCTTGGACGACCCCCAGTCAAGCCCCTTGTTGACCCATGACGCCAGCCGTTGTGGAGGGCCCGAGCGAAAGGCAGGTGGCGCCACCCATCTGGTACCCCTGGGAGTGGTGATGTAGAACCACTCCTGTTGCCACAAACCAAGCTCCTCTTGAAAAGAGCCCTCGGGCCATGGAGCGTCAGCATTCTTGCTTATGACAGCCCCTCCGCACTCTGCCAGCTGCCCCCTGATCATCTTCTGTTACACTTTGAAGGTTTTGAGCCACAACCCGAAGTGAGGGGTAATGCGGAGGAAGGCTTCGCATACGACAATAAACGATGAGATATGGAGGATAGACTCCGGATCCAAATCATGAAATTCCAGCCCGTAATAAAACGTGAGCCCCCTCATGAAGGGGTCCATCGGGAAGCCTAACCCCCAAAGGAAGTGAGACATGAACACCATGCTCTCACCGGGCTTGGGAGTGGGAGTAACCTGCCCTTGGGCAGGCAGCTTGTGCACAATTTCGCTGGTCAGATACCGGGCGTCTCTCAGCTTTAGCATGTCTTCCTCCATGACGGAGGAAGGCATCCACCGGCCTTGCAGGTCGGAGCCGGACATCCTCGGAGGTCCGAAGCGCCTGAATCTAGAGCTTTGGGTGTTGGAACTCGAGGCGAAAGGCGGATTCGATTGGATTGAAAAGAAATGAGTCGAGCCTTGGTCTCTTTATAAAGGAGTTGAATACCAAGAGACCTCCCCGTAACCGTTTGGGACTCGCTTTCAATTAGGGAGTCATACCGAAGGCACGGTTGGGTTACCCACGCCCGTATTGATGAGAATCCCGGAATAAGGGGACACGATCTCTGCTTTGACAAGACGTGCCAAGGGAACCGCCTCGCTAAACGCGATGAGGCGAAACAGTAAAATGATTCGAGTAAAGACTTGGCCATGGCGTGATGCCATGCTGTGGAATACGTCAGCAGATTAGATTGGTGCGGATATTATTCTCTCTACGGTGTTATGTGGAACTTATTTTGCAGAGCCAGACACTATCCTTGTGTTCAACATCTTCTATGAAGTATTCGGAGGAGGAACCCGCCTTGCAATACCGAAGACAATTTGTGCGCTGGACTCGTCGTCATTGAATCCTGGTTCAGGGGCTACTGAGGGAGTCCCGGATTAGGGGGTGTCCGGATGGCCGAACTATGACCTTTGGCCGGACTCCCGGATTATGAAGATACAAGATTGAAGACGTTGTCCCGTGTACGGATGGGACTTTCCTTGGCGTAGAAGGCAAGCTTGGCGATACGATATGAAGATCTCCTCCCATTGTAACCGACTCTGTGTAACCCTAGCCCTCTCCGATGTCTATATAAACCGGAGAGGTTTAGTCCGTAGAACGAACAACAATCATACCATAGGCTAGCTTCTAGGGTTTAGCCTCTCTGATCTCGTGGTAGATCAACTCTTGTACTATCCATCTCATCAATATTAATCAAGCAGGAGTAGGGTTTTACCTCCACCGAGAGGGCCTGAACCTGGGTAAAAACATCGTGTCCCTTGTCTCCTATTACCATCCGCCTAGATGCACAGTTCGGGACCCCCTACCCGAGATCCGCCGGTTTTGACACCGACATTGGTGCTTTCATTGAGAGTTCCTCTGTGCCATCACCTTTAGGCCCGATGGCTTCTTTGATCATCAACCACGACGCGGTCCAGGGTGAGACTTTTCTCCCCGGATAGATCTTCGTATTTGGCAGCTTCGCACTGTGGGCCAATTCGCTTGGCCATCTGGAGCAGATCGAAAGCTACGCCCCTGTCCATTAGGTCAGGTTTGGAAGCTTAAACTACACGGTCGACATCCGCGGGGACTTGATCTTCCAAGGATTCGGGCTACGACCGAGCGCGCTGCACTGTCACGATGGGCATGATCTAGCTCTGTCGTCGGACAGCGCCTAGAGTGCCGCTCAGGTGTCCGCTCCGACCATTAGCTCGGAGCCGACTGCGCTAGTCGGGGACGGACGGTTGGACGCCACCCCAGGAGCCGCAATCTCTACGGCGATAGAGCCGAACACTGATTTAGTCCTTTGTGAGGCCCATGACTCCGAGGCGCCGGACTCCTGTCCGGACTCCGAACCTTCCGCGCCCCTTCCGATCGAACCCGATTGGGCTCCGATCATGGAGTTCACCGCCGCGGACGTCTTTCAGCACTCGCCCTTTGGCGATATCCTGAATTCACTAAAGTCTCTCTCTTTGTCAGGAGAGCCCTGGCCGGACTATGGTCAGTATGGTTGGTATGCGGACGATGAAATTCGAAACCCACCCACCACCCACTTTGTAGCCACTGTCGACGATTTAACCGACATGCTCGGCTTCGACTCCGAAGACATCGACGGCATGACGCCGATGAAGGAGACGATCAAGAACCAGCACCTATAGGGCACTGGAAAGGCACCCCATCATACGATGTATACATGGTGGACACACCTAAAAGAAACAACGATGAGGATCAAAAGGGCGCAGCTAGGGATTGCTCCCTCGAAAAACAACCAAAGCGGCGGCGTAAGTGCCGTGCCAAGCCCCACCTTGACAAAGACCTAGCCATAGAGCAGGGCAAATCAACGGAAGACGAACATGCCATCGAGCAACCATCCAAACAGGGCGAACAAATCGAACAATCCGTCCCCGGGAAAGATAATAGTCTAGACGACCTCAGGCCGGACAAGTTGCTGGAAAACCGGAACCTCCACCAAAGGCTCGTTGCCACTGCACGTAGCCTGAAAAAGCAGAAGCAGAAGCTCAAAACAGCAGAAGATGCACTCAGAATCAGATGGGACAAAGTACTCAATACCGCACACAAGTACGACAACAGTCATCACACAAAGAGCTATTCGAAGCGGAAATTACTACCGGAATTTGATGAAGAAGCCTTAGAGCCCCCACAGTCAAAAAACAAGGAGGCCACCAGGTCGGATAGACGACCCCACGATCGATCTCAAGCGACAAAGGGCGCCGCACCCAATACAGCATGCGATCCGCCCAAGGATTCGCATCAAAAAACTGGTCCAACCAGATCCATCTATGGGCCAAGAAAGCAAGCTCCAGCGAGCAATGCAACGCAAAAAATATCTGAACATCACGGCACACCTACATACAGGGGTGCCGCACATCCCCTATGTTTTACCGATGAGGTACTGGATCATGAATTTCCAGCGGGATTCAAGCCGGTAAACATAGAAGCATACGACGGAACAACAGACCCTGGAGTCTGGATTGAGGATTATATCCTCCACATACACATGTCCAGAGGAGATGACCTTCATGCCATAAAATACTTACCCCTTAAGCTCAAAGGGCCAGCCCGGCATTGGCTTAAAAGCCTTCCCGAAAATACCATGGGAAGCTGGGAAGCGCTCGACGATGATTTCTAGGCAAATTTTCAAGGGACCTATGTCCGACCTCCGGATGAAGATGATCTGAGTCTTATAACTCAGCAGCCCGGAGAGTCAGCCCGGAAACTCTGGAAGAGATTTCTTACTAAAAAGAATCAGATAGTCGACTGTCCGGACGCCGAGGCCCTAGCAGCTTTCAAACATAGCGTCCGAGACGAATGGCTCGCCAGACACCTCGGCCAAGAAAAGCCAAGAACAATGGCCGCATTAACAAGCCTCATGACCCGCTTTTGCGCAGGAGAGGATAGCTGGTTGGCAAGAAGCAGCACCAGCGACCCGAGTACATCCGAACTCAGAGATGGAAACAGGAAACCGCGCCGTAACAAAGAACAGCGCCGGATCAAGGATAACAGCCCGAGGAGCACGGCAGTCAACGCTGGATTCAAAAGCTCTCGGCAAAATCAGAAAAAGCCGCCCCCCAAAGATGACAGGGACGAGCTATCTAACCTCAACAAAATCCTGGACAAAATATGTCAAATCCACAGTACCCCCAGGAGACCTGCAAACCATACCCACTGAGACTGTTGGGTCTTCAAGCAGTCTGGCAAACTCAACACTGAACACAAGGGGCTCGACACGCCAAGCGAGGATGACGACGCACCCCACAAGCAGAACACCGGAGAACAAAACAAGTTCCAACAAGAAGTCAAAACAGTAAATTCACTTCAGATGACAAAAGGGAAAAACAGAACGGCGCCACGCGCCATACGCCCCGCCCCAGAGGAGTACCGCCACTGGTTGTTACAACCAATCACCTTCGATCATCAGGATTACTCCAGAGGGGTCCGAAACACAGGCTGGGCTGCCTTGGTCTTGGATTCGATTATTAACGGACTCCAATTTACACAAGTCCTTATGGACGGCAGCAGTGACATAAACCTGTTATATCAGGACACAATCCGCAAACTAGGGGTCAACCCAGCAATAATTCGCCGTGGCAACACTTCCTTTCAAGGAGTCACGCCGGGCCCAGATACCCAGAGTATGGGTTCCCTTTCATTAGAAGTCACGTTCGGCTCAACCGACAACTTCCGAAGCGAAAATCTAACCTTCCACATCGCCCCATTCATAAGTCGCTATCAAGCGCTATTGGGACGTGAAGCTTTTACCCGCTTTAACACAATACCGCATTATGCATCCCTTACACTCAAAATACCCGGTCCACGAGGCATCATCTCATTAAAGGGAAATATCAATTGATCCCCAAAGTACGGGTAACGGTGCGGCCGCCTGGACAGCCGCACACTAATCTAGCCCTACTATCCCGGACACGGCTTGACGAGTCCGGCGTAAACATACAAAGGTTTAATAGCCGCATAACCCTGTACAAGGGGCTCCGCTTGTTTACGCCAGAAGACAATACGGCTCAATTTTTCTCATGTCTCTGTACTATATTTTCGTTATTTTAACATAGATTTCTCGCACGATTATTTTTTACTAAGTTCCTCTCTTTCGCAGATGAACATCGTGCTACGCCCGTCTAGGATACGGCACAACGGAGACACAGGCACAGACGTGCAGTAGGGACCCGTTTTAAGGATTCTTTTCAGATTAAGACCCTGCGTAAACCTTTTTTACTGTCTCTTGTTGACAACATCCCCCGGTTTTCGCTATAACCAATGAGGAGGCTGGCGTCTTGGCATGTGGCCACGCCAGAATTTTGCGCGTACCTGGACACCAGGGGATTTTTACCAAGGGCTTCGGTTCGGCCCCTCTTCATAAAGACCGAATACCTTAGGGAGTGTTCGGCGTCGCGAGTTTGGCCTTATATGCATCAGCTCCGAATCATGTCTTTGGTCAAATGTTGGGTTTGCCCGGCTCCTGTGTTTTGCTGCCTTACGTTTTGTTATATCGGCTAACGTGGCACCAGGAGAACTACTGCGATTGTGCCCTAGTTCGGCCAGGCGAGAACCTTAGTAGAGAAAGCTGAAAACTGTCTGTCATGATATGGCGAGAGACTGGTTAACCACTCGATGACTCTCGGAATCTGCAGGATTCCTCTGCATTAACGAAGGGCCGCTTCTCGGTCAGGCACACACGCGCCCCGAATACGGGCGAGTGCGGTGCCTCTAGGGGCTATTAAGTAGCCCCACTGTCAAACTCCTATGGCTAAGTGAAAGTGATAAAGCATTATAGTCTGGTTGCCTAGTTCGCCGCGCCATCACCTCCTTTGTAGGACCAAGACGTTGGATTAAGTGTGAAAAGGCGCCTTTTTGCGAACTCCCCTACATTATATGCGTGGGGGCTGAAGCCAACGGCTGCCATCTTTCAGGTTATATAAACATATACATTAATGGCCGCACAAGAGGTATTATAATTCTTGCAAGCACAAGTATAAAAAGCTTTTATATTCTATCAAAATATTCCTTTTACAATAGCACATGCTATTCGAACACAACATCCTTCGAGCACTGCGCTTCTATTAAACGAGCACCCGGAAGAACTTCCTCAAAGAAGTGCTTGGCAGGTACTCGGCTTTCGTCCAAATCCCGGGATGCAACAATACGGGCCTTCATATCCGCCCAGTATGTCTTGACACGGGCAATAGCCATTTGTGCACCCTCTATCAACGCCGACCTCTTCATTGCATCAACATGTGGCACCGAACCAAGGAACTGCTGCACCAAGCTAAAATAACTCTTCGGCTCTGGCTCTTCCGGCCACAAACAACTCACAACATACTTCATGGTGAGTCCGGATAACCTGTTCAGCTCCGCCCAGGTGGCCAAACGGTCGGATACCGAAAGTGGGCATTCTGGATTGTGGAACTACGACCAAAAAAGTTCTTCCAATTTATGGTCATCTCGACCCCGGAAGTGTTCGGTTGCGTCTACCGCACTCACTTCCAAATCCAGATACGTGTTTTCCGCACTCAACTGCCGGTCTAGCGGAGCATACTTAGGATCCCCGAACTTCATCTGCAGCATATAGGGCTTTCCAGCCGTGATATCTCCGACCTGACGCAGCTCCTCCTTCATAGCTCTCATCGCAGAGCGAGCATCCTTGGCCTCGGTAGTGACCTTCTTAAGGTCTTATTGCACCACTCGATCTTCTTTTTCAAGAAGCTGGCAGTGGTCGGCAGCATTCTTCAACTTCACGGCCTTCTCGGCCATTTCCTCCCTGCTTCGGCAGTGAGTAGCCTGTTCAGCTTTTAGCTCTTCGGCCGCCTTTGAGGCAGCCGTATTACTTTTTTTGGCTTGCTCCTTGGCTCGGGCGAGCTCCGCCCGAAGCTCCTCCATAGCAGCGGCACCATCTCCATTATGCATACATACTGTAAGGCACGGGCGTCAAGCTCCCTTACCAGTTGTCCGCGGAGAAGCCACATACCTTGTGACTCGTCAAGTCGCTTATTGACCAGCGTGATGTCCGCATCCGCAACGTCAAGTTGCCGCTCCAGTTCGGCAAATCCATCAGTCCGTCTGGCCACCGAACGCTCCGCCACCTATATAGGAAGGGCGACATCTTACAACTGAGATTATGATCCTCGGCACGCTGTCACCTTTGACGATGTACCGAGTCTCAGGGGCTACTATCTACACAGGGTGCATTCTATATGCAAAACTGTCAGAAGGTATATAATTTTTGCGTACCTCAAACCCCGTCAGTAAACTTCTGACGGCTTCATGCAATCTGCTCTCAGTGGATGAAATTCTTTCAATCACCGTACCCATTAACGTACGGTGATCTTCTGAGATAGACGCTCGCCCGAGCAGGTCCTTCAGCTCCGCCGACCGTACACCAGTTGGTGCCGAACTTTCCGGCCCCGCCGGACTCGGGGAAACCCTCCGTGACGACACCTCAGGGTCATCCGCCCCACCTGACGGTGCGGCAGATGGAGGCGTTTCACTCTCCATCATCTCCGGACGAAGATCCCCCGAAGATGAGCTCTACTGAGAAGGGCTGAGATCCGAACTACAAGGTAAAACTCCGTTTATCTTCAGAAATAAAAACAGAGATATCTCTTATTACAAAACTCCCCTTTCTACTTATGGCTCGCTAGAGGGCTGATTTCCTTGGGGAAATAGTGCGGCTGGGGCCTATCCCGGTGCAGGACCCTCTGGTGAAGATTTCTTCCCCCGCTTTGAGGCCTTGGCCTCCGTATCTTCAGAAGCGGTCCCCTTCCCCTGGAGGGAGGGATTCTCGATCCCCCCTTTCTCGAAATCCTCCTTAGCGGAGGCACTAGCTTTCCTGTTCCCCCCTTCGCCCTCTTCCAGAGGCGTGGCCTCCAGCATCTTGCTTAACGCAGGATCCGGCGTGGTCTCAGGGAGGGGGGCCGGACACCTTATTAGCTTTGCTTTTGCTATCCACTCTTGTTCAAGGGACAACTCTTTAAAGGGCAAGTTTATGATAAATATACGGACGGCGTGTCCGGGCACAGGACTACTTACTTGAGTATCCAGGCGATTGCATGTCAGACCTGCGTCCTCGGTCAAGTCTGGACACATCTCTTGTGATCTGAAGAACAATTTATACATCTCCACGGGCATCACACCCATGAAGTGTTGGAGAGCTCACGGTCCCTCCGGATTGAATTCCCACAGGCGGAGGGGGCGACGTTTGCAGGGCAAAAGGCGCCGAATTAGCGTGACCTGCGTCACTACGACCAGATTGATCTCCCTCTCTTGGAGGTCTCGAATATGGCCCTCCAATAGTGGTACATTCTTGGACGGCCCACAGTCAAGCCCCTTGTTGACCCATGACGCCAGCCGTTGTGGAGGGCCCAAGCGAAAGTCAGGTGGCGCCACCCATCTGGTACCCCTGGGAGCGGTGATGTAGAACCACTCTTGTTGCCACAAACCAAGCTCCTATTGAAAAGAGCCCTCGGGCCATGGAGCGTCAGCATTCTTGCTTATGACAGCCCCTCCGCACTCTACCAGCTGCCCCCTGATCATCTTCAGTTCCACTTTGAAGGTTTTGAGCCACAACCCGAAGTGAGGGGTAATGCGGAGGAAGGCTTCGCATACGACAATAAACGATGAGATATGGAGGATAGACTCCGGATCCAAATCATGAAATTCCAGCCCGTAATAAAACATGAGCCCCCTCACGAAGGGGTCCATCGGGAAGCCTAACCCCCGAAGGAAGTGAGACATGAACACCATGCTCTCACTGGGCTTGGGAGTGGGAGTAACTTGCCCTTGGGCAGGCAGCCTGTGCACAATTTTGCCAGATACCGAGCGTCTCTCAGCTTTAGCACGTCTTCCTTCATGACGGAGGAAGGCATCCACCGGCCTTGCAGGTCGGTGCCGGACATCCTCGGAGGTCCGAAGCGCCTGAATCTAGAGCTTTGGGTGTTGGAACTCGAGGCGAAAGGCGGATTCGATTGGATTGAAAAGAAATGAGTCGAGCCTTGGTCTCTTTATAACGGAGTTGAATACCAAGAGCCCTCCCTGTAACCGTTTGGGACTCGCTTTCAATTAGGGAGTCATACCAAAGGCACGGTTGCGTTACCCACGCCCGTATTGATGAGAATCCCGGAATAAGGGGACACGATCTCTGCTTTGACAAGACGTGCCAAGGGAACCGCCTCACTAAACGCGCTGAGGCGGAATAGTAAAATGATTCGAGTAAAGACTTGTCCATGGCGTGATGCCACGCTGCGGAATACGTCAGCAGATTAGATTGGTGCGGATATTATTCTCTCTACGGTGTTATGTGGAACTTATTTTGTAGAGCCGGACACTATCCTTGTGTTCAACATCTTCTATGAAGTATTCGAAGGAGGAACCCTCCTTGCAATGCCGAAGACAATTTTCGCGCCGGACTCGTCGTCATTGAAGCCTGGTTCAGGGGCTACTGAGGGAGTCATGAATTAGGGGGTGTCCGGATGGCCGGACTATGACCTTTGGCCGGACTCCCGTACTATGAAGATACAAGATTGAAGACGTTGTCTCGTGTCCGGATGGGACTTTCCTTGGCATAGAAGGCAAGCTTGGCGATATGATATGAAGATCTCCTCCCATTGTAACCGACTCTGTGTAACCCTAGCCCTCTCCGGTGTCTATAAACCGGAGAGGTTTAGTCTGTAGGACGAACAACAATCATACCATAGGCTAGCTTCTAGGGTTTAGCCTCTCTGATCTCGTGGTAGATCAACTCTTGTACTACCCATATCATCAATATTAATCAAGCAGGAGTAGGGTTTTACCTCCACCGAGAGGGCCCGAACCTGGGTAAAAACATCGTGTCCCTTGTCTCCGGTTACCATCCGCCTAGACGCACAGTTCGGGACCCCCTACCCAAGATCCGCCGGTTTTGACACCGACAGAGACCATCTTCATCCTATGCCTCCTATGGATTGATAAACCTTAGGTCATCCACTTGAGGGAAATTTGCTACTGTCCTACAAACTTGTGCACTTGCAGGCCCAACAACGTCTACAAGAAGAAGGTTGTGTAGTAGAAATCATGGCCGTGGACCCAGCTGTCAGCCTCTCCACGTACAGTACTCTTCCGATGGAAGTCGGTCGTTGACCACATTGACCACGCCGCGCTGAGAGCACCAAGGCGGTGGACGACGGCGAGGCCTAGGAAGGGGACGACGCGGAGACGGGGAAGACGTGGCAGTGGATGCCCACGCGGAGAGGAGTACGAGGGTTCACTGGTTCGGCTGCGATGTGAGGCTGCCGTCGCCGTAGAATAACAGGGGGTGTGTGTGAGTAGAGGGATGCCCTGGGCCAGTGGTGGGAGTAGTAGGGGGTGTTGGAAATATGCCCTAGAGGCAATAATAAAAGGATTATTATTATATTTCCTTGTTCATGATAATTGTCTTTTATTCATGCTATAACTGTATTATCCGGAAATCGTAATACACGTGTGAATACATAGACCATAACATGTCCCTAGTGAGCCTCTAGTTGACTAGCTCGTTGGTCGACAGATAGTCATGGTTTCCTGACTATGGACATTAGATGTCATTGACAACGGGATCACATCATTAGGAGAATGATGTGATGGACGAGACCCAATCCTAAGCATAGCACAAGATCGTGTAGTTCGTTTTGCTAGAGCTTTTCCAATGTCAAGTATCTCTTCCTTAGACCATGAGATCGTGTAACTCCCGGATACCGTAAGAGTGCTTTGGGTGTACCAAACGTCACAACGTAACTGGGTGACTATAAAGGTGCACTACAGGTATCTCCGAAAGTGTCTGTTGGGTTGACACGGATCGAGACTGGGATTTGTCACTCCGCATGACGGAGAGGTATCTCTGGGCCCACTCGGTAATGCATCATCACAATGATCTCAAAGTGACCAAGTGTTTGGTCACGGGATCATGCATTACGGTACGAGTAAAGTGACTTGCGGGTAACGAGACTGAACGAGGTATTGGGATACCGATGATCGAGTCTCGGGCATGTAACGTACCGAATGACAAAGGGAATTGTATACAGGGTTGTTTGAATCCCCGACATCGTGGTTCATCCGATGAGATCATCGAGGAGCATGTGGGAGCCAACATGGGTATCCAGATCCCGCTGTTGGTTATTGCCCGAGAGCCATCTCGGTCATGTCTATGTGTCTCCCGAACCCGTAGGGTCTACACACTTAAGGTTCGGTGACGCTAGGGTTGTATGAATATGAGTATGCAGTATACCGAATGTTGTTCGAAGTCCCGGATGAGATCCCGAACGTCATGAGGAGTTTTGGAATGGTTCGGAGGTAAAGAATTATATATAGGAAGCGGTTTTTCGGCCATCGGGAAAGTTTCGGGGTCACCCGGTATTGTACCGGGACCACCGGAAGGGTCCCGGGGGTCCATCGGGTGGGGCCACCCATCCCTGAGGGCCCCATGGGCTGAAGTGGGAGGGGAGCCAGCCCATAGTGGGCTGGTGCGCCCCCCTAGGCCCACCCCCTGCGCCTAGGGTTGAAACCCTAGGGTGGGGGGGTGCACCACATGCCTTGGGGGGCACTCCTCCCCCCTTGGCCGCTGCCCCCTTGGGATTGAATCTCCCAGGGCCGGCGCCCCTCTGGGGGCCTATATAAAGGGAGGGGGAGAGGGGCAGCCATACCCTGAAGTCCTGGCGCCCCCTCCCCCTGCTACACCTCTTCCTCCTCCGTCACATGCTTGGCGAAGCCCTGTCGGAGTGCTGCTGTTCCACCACCACCACGCCGTTGTGCTGCTGCTGGAGCCATCATCATCAACCTCTACTCCCCCCCTTGCTGGATCAAGAAGGAGGAGACGTCATACGCACCGTACGTGTGTTGAACGCGGAGGTGCCGTCCGTTCGGCGCTAGGATCTCCGGTGATCTGAATCACGGCGAGTACGACTCCATCATCACCGCTCCATCTAACGCTTCCGTACGCGATCTATAAGTGGTATGTAGATGCAAACTCACTCCCTTGACTCGTTGCTTAGATGAACTCATAGATGGATCTTGGTGAAACCGTAGGAAAATTTTTAATTTTCTGCAACGTTCCCCAACAGTGGCATCATGAGCTAGGTCTATGCGTAGTTCTCTATTGCACGAGTAGAACACAATTTTGTTGTGGGCGTAGATCTTGTCAACTTGCTTGCCGCTACTAGTCTTATCTTGCTTCAGCGGTATTGTGGGATGAAGCGGCCCGGACCAACCTCACACGTACGCTTACGTGAGACCGGTTCCACCGACTAACATGCACTAGTTGCATAAGGTGGCTGGCGGGTGTCTGTCTCTCCCACTTTAGTTGGAGCCGATTCGATGAAAAGGGTCCTTATGAAGGGTAAATAGAAGTTGACAAAATCACATTATGGTTATTCGTAGGTAAGAAAACGTTCTTGCTAGAACCCAATTGCAGCCACGTAAAAGATGCAACAACAATTAGAGGACGTCTAACTTGTTTTTGCAGCAATTGTCATGTGATGTGATATGGCCAGAAGTTGTGATGAATGATGAATGATATATTGTGATGTATGAGATCATGTTCTTGTAATAGGAATCACGACTTGCATGTCGATGAGTATGACAACCGGAAGGAGCCACAGGAGTTGTCTTTATTTTTTGTATGACCTGCGTGTCATTGAAGAACGCCATGTAAACTACTTTACTTTATTAATAAACGCGTTAGTCATAGAAGTAGAAGTAGTAGTTGGCGTGACAACTTCATGAAGACACGATGATGGAGATCATGATGATGGAGATCATGGTGTCATGCCGGTGAAAAGATGACCATGGAGCCCCGAAGATGAAGATCAAAGGAGCTATATGATATTGGCCATATCATGTCACTACTTTATATAATTGCATGTGATGTTTATTATGTTTTATGCATCTTGTTTACTTAGAACGACGATAGTAAATAAGATGATCCCTTACAACAATTTCAAGAAGTGTTCTCCCCTAACTGTGCACCGTTGCTAAAGTTCGTCGTTTCGAAGCACCACGTGATGATCGGGTGTGATAGATCCTTACGTTCACATACAACGGGTGTAAGACAGTTTTACACATGCAAAACACTTAGGGTTCACTTGACGAGCCTAGAACGTACAGACATGGCCTCGGAACACGGAGACCGAAAGGTCGAACACGAGTCGTATGGAAGATACGATCAACATGAGAATGTTCACCGACGATGACTAGTCCGTCTCATGTGATGATCGGACACGGCCTAGTCGACTCGGATCGTGTAACACTTAGATGACCAAGGGGATGTCAAATCTGAGTGGAAGTTCATTAAAATAATTTGATTAGATGAACTTAATTATCATGAACTTAGTCTAAAATCTTTGCAAAATATGTCTTGTAGATCAAATGGCCAACGCTCATGTCAACATGAACTTCAACGCGTTCCTAGAGAAAACCAAGCTGAAAGATGATGGCAGCAACTATACGGACTGGGTCCGGAACCTTAGGATCATCCTCATAGCTGCCAAGAAAGCATATGTCCTTGAAGCACTATTAGGTGACCCACCTGCTCTCCCAGCACTGCAAGACGATTTGAACATTTGGCAGACACGTGCTGATGATTACTCCCTCGTTCAGTGCGGCATGCTTTACTGCTTAGAACCGGGGCTCCAAAAGCGTTTTGAGCAACACGGAGCATATGAGATGTTCGAGGAGCTGAAACTAGTTTTCCAAGCTCATGCCCGGGTCGAGAGATATGAAGTCTCCGACAAGTTCTATAGTTGTAAGATGGAGGAAAACAGTTCTGTCAGTGAGCATATACTCAAAATGTCTGGGTTGCACAGCCGCCTGTCCCAGCTGGACATTAACCTCCCGGATGAGGCGGTCATTGACAGAATCCTTCAGTCGCTCACACCAAGCTACAAGAGCTTTGTGATGAACTATAATATGCAGGGGATGGTGAAGACCATTCCTGAAGTATTTTCAATGCTGAAGTCGGCAGAGGTTGAAATCAAGAAAGAACATCAAGTGTTGATGGTCAATAAGACCACTAAGTTCAAGAAGGGCAAGGGTAAGAAGAACTTCAAGAAGGACGGCAAAGATGTTGCCGCGCCCGGTAAGCCAGTTGCCGGGAAGAAGTCAAAGAATGGACCCAAGCCTGAGACGGAGTGCTTTTATTGCAAGGGGAAGGGTCACTGGAAGCGGAACTGCCCCAAATACTTAGCGGCTAAGAAGGCCGGCAACACTAAAGGTATATTTGATATACATGTAATTGATGTGTACCTTACCAGTACTCATAGTAACTCCTGGGTATTTGATACCGGTGCCGTTGCTCATATTTGTAACTCACAACAGGAGCTGCGAAATAAGCGGAGACTGGCGAAGGACGAGGTGACGATGCGCGTCGGGAATGGTTCCAAGGTCGATGTGATCGCCGTCGGCACGCTACCTCTACATTTACCTACGGGATTAGTTATAAACCTTAATAATTGTTATTTGGTGCCAAGTTTGAGCATGAACCTTGTATCTGGATCTCGTTTGATACGAGATGGCTACTGATTTAAATCCGAGAATAATGGTTGTTCTATTTATATGAGAGATATGTTTTATGGTCATGCCCCTATGGTCAATGGTTTATTCTTAATGAATCTCGAGCGTAATGTTACACATATTCATAGCGTGAATACCAAAAGATGTAAAGTTGATAACCATAGTCCCACATACTTGTGGCACTGCCGCCTTGGTCACATTGGTGTCAAGCGCATGAAGAAGCTCCATGATGATGGACTTTTGGAGTCTCTCGATTATGAATCATTTGACACATGCGAACCATGCCTCATGGGCAAGATGACCAAGACTCCATTCTCCGGAACAATGGAACGAGCAACCAACTTGTTGGAGATCATACATACCGATGTGTGCGGTCCAATGAGCGCTGAGGCTCGCGGAGGATATCGTTATGTTCTCACTCTCGCTGATGACTTGAGTAGATATGGGTATGTCTACTTGATGAAACACAAGTATGAGACCTTTGAAAAGTTCAAGGAATTTCAGAATGAGGTAGAGAATCAACATGACCGAAAGATAAAATTCTTACGATCGGATCGTGGAGGAGAATATTTAAGTCACGAAGTTGGTACACACTTAAGAAAATGTGGAATCGTTTCACAACTCACGCCGCCTGGAACACCTCAGCGTAACGGTGTGTCCGAACGTCGTAATCGCACTCTATTGGATATGGTGCGGTCTATGATGTCTCTTACCGATTTACCGCTATCATTTTGGGGATATGCTCTAGAGACAGCTACATTCACTTTAAATAGGGCACCGTCTAAATCCGTTGAGACAACACCATATGAATTATGGTTTGGGAAGAAACCTAAGCTGTCGTTTCTAAAAGTTTGGGGATGCGATGCTTATGTCAAGAAACTTCGACCTGAAAAGCTCGAACCCAAGTCGGAAAAATGCGTCTTCATAGGATACCCTAAAGAAACCATTGGGTATACCTTCTACTTAAGATCCAAGGGCAAGATCTTTGTTGCCAAGAACGGATCCTTTCTGGAAAAAGAGTTTCTCTCGAAAGAACTAAGTGGGAGGAAAGTAGAACTCGATGAAGTACTACCTCTTGAACAGGATAGCAGTACAGCTCAGGAAAATGTTCCTGTGATGCCTACACCAACTGAAGAGGAAATTAATGATGATGATCAAGGTACTTCGGATCAAGTTGCTACTGAACTTCGTAGGTCCACAAGGACACGTTCCGCACCAGAATGGTACGGCAACCCTGTCCTGGAAATCATGTTGTTAGACAACGGTGAACCTTCGAACTATGAAGAAGCAATGGCGGGCCCAGATTCCAACAAATGGCTAGAAGCCATGAAATCCGAGATAGAATCCATGTATGAAAACAAAGTATGGACTTTGACTGACTTGCCCGATGATCGGCGAGCGATAGAAAACAAATGGATCTTTAAGAAGAAGGCGGACGCGGATGGTAATGTCACCATCTATAAAGCTCGACTTGTCGCTAAGGGTTATCGGAAAGTTCAAGGGATTGACTACGATGAGACTTTCTCTCCCGTAGCGAAGCTTAAGTCCGTCCGAATCATGTTAGCAATTGCCGCATACTATGATTATGAGATATGGCAGATGGACGTCAAAACGGCATTCCTCAACGGTTATCTTAAGGAAAAGCTGTATATGATGCAGCCGGAAGGTTTTGTCGATCCTAAGAACGCTAACAAAGTATGCAAGCTCCAGCGATCTATTTATGGGCTGGTGCAAGCATCTCAGAGTTGGAACATTCGCTTTGATGAGATGATCAAAGCGTTTGGGTTTATGCAGACTTATGGAGAAGCCTGCGTTTACAAGAAAGTGAGTGGGAGCTCTATAGCATTTCTCATATTATATGTAGATGACATACTTTTGATGGGAAATGATATAGAATTCTTGGACATCATTAAGGCCTACTTGAATAAGTGTTTTTCAATGAAGGACCTTGGAGAAGATGCTTTCATATTAGGCATCAAGATCTATAGGGATAGATCGAGACGCCTCGTAGGTCTTTCACAGAGCACATACCTTGATAACATTTTGAAGAAGTTCAAAATGGATCAGTCCAAGAAAGGGTTCTTGCCTGTATTGCAAGGTGTGAGATTGAGCTCGGCTCAATGCCCGACCACGGCAAAAGATAAAGAAGAGATGAGCGTCATCCCCTATGCCTCAGCCATAGGATCTATTATGTATGCCATGTTGTGTACCAGACCTGATGTAAACCTTGCCGTAAGTTTGGTAGGGAGGTACCAAAGTAATCCCGGCAAGGAACATTGGACAGCGGTCAAGAATATCCTGAAGTACCTGAAAAGGACAAAGGACATGTTTCTCGTTTATGGAGGTGATGAAGAGCTCGTCGTAAAGGGTTACGTCGATGCTAGCTTCGACACAGATCTGGATGACTCTAAGTCACAAACCGGATACGTGTATATGTTGAATGGTGGAGCAGTAAGCTGGTGCAGCTGCAAGCAGAGCGTCGTGGCGGGATCTACATGTGAAGCGGAGTACATGGCAGCCTCGGAGGCAGCGCATGAAGCTATTTGGGTGAAGGAGTTCATCACCGACCTAGGAGTCATACCCAATGCGTCGGGGCCGATCAAACTCTTGTGTGACAACACTGGAGCTATTGCCCTTGCCAAGGAGCCCAGGTTTCACAAGAAGACCAGGCACATCAAGCGTCGTTTCAACTCCATCCGCGAAAATGTTCAAGATGGAGACATAGATATTTGCAAAGTACATACGGATCTGAATGTCGCAGATCCGTTGACTAAACCTCTCTCGCGAGCAAAACATGATCAACACCAGTACTCTATGGGTGTTCAATTCATCATAATGTAACTAGATTATTGACTCTAGTGCAAGTGGGAGACTGTTGGAAATATGCCCTAGAGGCAATAATAAAAGGATTATTATTATATTTCCTTGTTCATGATAATTGTCTTTTATTCATGCTATAACTGTATTATCCGGAAATCGTAATACACGTGTGAATACATAGACCATAACATGTCCCTAGTGAGCCTCTAGTTGACTAGCTCGTTGGTCGATAGATAGTCATGGTTTCCTGACTATGGACATTAGATGTCATTGACAACGGGATCACATCATTAGGAGAATGATGTGATGGACGAGACCCAATCCTAAGCATAGCACAAGATCGTGTAGTTCGTTTTGCTAGAGCTTTTCCAATGTCAAGTATCTCTTCCTTAGACCATGAGATCGTGTAACTCCCGGATACCATAAGAGTGCTTTGGGTGTACCAAACGTAACAACGTAACTGGGTGACTATAAAGGTGCACTACAGGTATCTCCAAAAGTGTCTGTTGGGTTGACACGGAATGAGACTGGGATTTGTCACTCCGCATGACGGAGAGGTATCTCTGGGCCCACTCGGTAATGCATCATCACAATGAGCTCAAAGTGACCAAGTGTTTGGTCACGGGATCATGCATTATGGTACGAGTAAAGTGACTTGCCGGTAACGAGACTGAACGAGGTATTGGGATACCGATGATCGAGTCTCGGGCATGTAACGTACCGAACGACAAAGGGAATTGTATACGGGGTTGTTCGAATCCTCGACATCGCGGTTCATCCAATGAGATCATCGAGGAGCATTTGGGAGCCAACATGGGTATCCAGATCCCGCTGTTGGTTATTGCCCGAGAGCCGTCTTGGTCATGTCTACGTGTCTCCCGAACCCGTAGGGTCTACACACTTAAGGTTCGGTGACGCTAGGGTTGTATGAATATGAGTATGCAGTATACCGAATGTTGTTCGGAGTCCCAGATGAGATCCCGGACGTCACGAGGAGTTTCAGAATGGTCAGGAGGTAAAGAATTATATATAGGAAGTGGTATTTCGGCCATCGGGAAAGTTTCGGGGTCACCCGGTATTGTACCGAGAGCACCGGAAGGGTCTCGGGGGTCCACCGGGTGGGGCCACCCATCCCGGAGGGCCCCATGGGCTGAAGTGGGAGCAGAGCCAGCCCATAGTGGGCTGGTGCGCCCCCTAGGCCCACCCCCTGCGCCTAAGGTTGAAACCCTAGGGTGGGGGGGGGCGCACCACATGCCTTGGGGGCACTCCTCCCCCCTTGGCCGCCGCCCCCTTGGGAGATTGAATCTCCTAGGCCAGGCGCCCCCCCTGGGGGCCTATATAAAGGGAGGGGGGAGAGGGGTAGCCGCACCCTGAAGTCCTGGCGCCCCCTCCCCCTGCTACACCTCTTCCTCCTCCGTCACGTGCTTGCGAAGCCCTGCCGGAGTGCTGCTGTTCCACCACCACCACGCCGTTGTGCTGCTGCTGGAGCCATCATCATCAACCTCTCCTGCCCCCTTGCTGGATCAAGAAGGAGGAGACGTCATACGCACCATACGTGTGTTGAACGCGGAGGTGCCGTCCGTTCGGCGCTAGGATCTCCGGTGATCTGAATCACGGCGAGTACGGCTCCATCATCACCGCTCCATCTAACGCTTCCGTACGCGATCTACAAGTGGTATGTAGATGAAAACTCACTCCCTTGACTCGTTGCTTAGATGAACTCATAGATGGATCTTGGTAAATCCGTAGGAAAAATTTTAATTTTCTGCAACGTTCCCCAACAGGGGGCGGTGAGGCCTCCGCGGCATCACAGCCGGCCACGAGAGGCAGGAGCACGTGGCACGACCGACGCTGCTTTGGGCGGCTAGAGCAAGAATACCAGAGGTTGAAGAAGCACTATGGCTGTTGGATGGACATCGTACGGTCACTGGAGCTAGAATCGTTCATATTGACTAAGTTGACAGAGCCCTCCATCCCCGTCAACTTAGTAGGCCCACAAGTCAGCCACCCACAATGGAGGGTCCCAGCTAGCAGGGTGGTATTCATTTTTTTGTGCGTAATAAGGAGGCACTTCCTTGTGTGCGAAGATATAGTTGGTGGGTCCGACGTGTCAGCAGGGGGAACGTTTTTTCGTGAAATACAGAAACCCTTCTCACATACAGTGCGTAATCAGGAGGAACTTTCCTTGCGCGCGACCATGGACCTCGTGGGTCCTAGCTGTCAGGCTCTCCATGTACAGTTCTCTTCCGATGACTCTCGTATGTTGACCACGCCGCGTCGAGCGCACCGAGGCGATGGACAACGGCGTGGCCCCAGACTGGAACGACCCGGAGATGGGGAAGACGTGGCAGTGGAGTCGCAGACGGAGAGGAGTGGGAAACTTGACTGGTTCGGGTGCGGGGTGGGCCTACACTCGGCAAAGAATAACAGGAGGTGCGGAGTGGAGGGATGGCCTGGCCGTCGGCTGGGTAGCGTTTCACTGAGGAGCGCAAAACAACGCCGCTGGACGCCAAAGGCTGGAGCAGGCGGTTCCGGCAGCGCTGGGGGAAGAAGATGAGAGATTGAAGAAGAATGCCGACCGTTGGATGTAAATCCAACGCCTTCTTAGGCTTCGACCGACTGGCCCACATGTCAGCCAGTCCATTTGTTTTTAGTCCATTTGGTGGGCTGGGTGAAACAATGATGTAGCATCTATGCAACCCGTTTAAATCCCATTTACATTTTTCTCGAAATCCGCGGACTTGCTGGGCTGGGTGAAAATATCATGTTGGGCTAGACGAAGAAATGTTATAAAAACATAAACACATGATTGCACGTCTATTACTGCATTGGTCAGTAAAATCTTTGCAAGCTTATGTACGCAATCACTAGGAGTTAACTTGCCAAGTTATGTATAAACAATTATTATTATTTTGTAAGAACTTTCAACTTACGAAATAAAATATCATTTAAATTTGATGAGTTAATAGTACGTGGGGTATTATTATTTTTTAGGCTAGACGTGGGACAGTTGAGTTGGTTCTAGGGAAAAGTACTGGGAGAAAACTCAGTTTACATCGAAAAGAATGTGGGAGAAAATTTAGAGACCTGTTGGGTCCACCTGAGGAGGAGAATATGTTGGGAGGAAGGAGATTCAAAGCACGGCAGCCGAGTGAACTAGTTTTTTTAACGGACAAGTGACCTTATTACATACATAAGCCAATAGCCACTAAAAAAGCAATATGGTTAATGGGTTCTTAAAACAAATATTTCGGACAAAACAGATAATTACGACACATAGGCTAATGCATGAAACACTCATATGATAAAGGTGCTTATAAATAGATAAAGTTCAAAATCTAGACCTTCCTGGCACGCTTGATCATGACGCTGCGGCTGTTCGTGTACTCATCGGTTACGGGAAGCAGACACGCCCTCATGTCACAGATCTGCCTGTACATGTTGTAGCATGCGTATGCGTCCTTGGCCGCGTAGGTTATGTAGGCTAGATTCAGAGGTACCTCCCACGTGTTCAGGTCCTTGGTATCGTTGTCTTCTTTCATGTTGGCGTATTAGGGGTCGATGATGGTCTCGGCGAGGTCTACCACGGAGTCCTTCTCCTGCCCGTTGCTGATGGTCTTGTATTGCTTCTGGATGTCGACAAGCTTGTTGCACCAGATGGCCAAATCGTCGCGTTCTTCCTTCTCTCCACCGTAGCGAAGGTGCAGTCGGCGCTGCCGATGAAATGGGTTAATGCTCCAGAACCTCTGATGTCCCTACAGAAGTGGTAGATGAGAACCTCGTCCCGCACACATACCTGGGCGACGGCGATCTGCTGGTCCCTGTCAGGAGACGAATGGATGGGCACAAGGTCTAGTCCTGCAACCTTGTGCTTTCTCGTCCTGTAGGTACTGCTTGAACTCAGCGAGGCAGAGCTTCACCGAGTCCAGACCGTTGGTGTACATCACATTCAAATTGGTGCAGCCATAGGACTGAACGGCAAACTCAAAGGCGAACTCCTTGCTGAAGTCCATATCCAGTAGGCTCACCCCTCGGATCACCATTGGAGTCTCTTCGAGTGAACGAGTGTGTAGGCGGCAACAGCAGTTCATTTTTCAGCTCTTGGGGAACTGGATTCAACAGTAAACTGAGTGTGTATAGGTGACAACAGTTACTACCCCTCCCTCGTCCGCTGCACGCCCGGCAGAAGATGCACCCTCGGCGCATTCAAACGCCTCCATTAAGAAACCTACTCCGGCCACACATCGATTCACGAGCGGGTCTGTATTGGTACTACAATAACAAGAGTTAGTGATCACTTTACTTAAATTTAATTAGCTTTAATAGAAATTTATACTTAAAACAAGCAATGCATTGGCTCGTTCTATTAGTGCCACAGGATCAACATGCACAACAATTAGAATTATTATTCTCAGGACACATACGATCAGCACATTTGTCGCACTTTCACAAACATAATACTACCAAGTTTGAACTGTTTGTTATGGTTGTTGCCCTCTGCATCATCATGCCGTGTTTCCCAGCTTGTAAGTTTCAGAACCAGCAAATAAGATCCAAATAATAAGTACAACAAAGATGCCTACACATCTCATTGATTCCCAGCTTGCAAGATTCAGAACCAACAAATAAGATCCAAATAATAAGTACAACAAAGATGCATATACATCTCATTGATTCCCAGCTTGCAAGATTCAGAACCAACAAATAAGATTCCAATAATAAGTACAACAAAGATGCCTACACATCTCATTGATTCCCAGCTTGAAAGATTCAGAACCAACCCATTAGAGCCTTTTGATAAAGTGAATATCAGGATTAAATCCATCTTGGCTAGCCATGTCATACAATCAAAGAACTTGGCGAATGCTCTTGACCGTCACAACATCTCTAGTTGAGTATTCCTGTTTGCACAGCACAAACAAGAAGAGCATGATTTCACCTTAGTAGGGGCCTCCTCGAACTCAACCTGCAGCTCCACTAGGATGAGGTCAACCTCCAGCTCCATGATTCAATTCATGCGTCTTTTTCTGCAGTTCACCTGAAATGAAGCAAAGAACTTATCCTTTTGTGCAGTTCCACTAAAATAAAGTGCCATTGTGGTGACAGTGACGGCTCCATCTTGCAAAGGCTAATAAAATGTTGCACGAGATTACCAGAAGAACTTGACGGAGATTTTGGAAACTCCAATCACCATTTTGTGCAGTTCCACCAAAATTGAGAGATGTTGCCCACGTGACATTTTAGTTGAACTGCACAAGACACTCATTCCAAAAAAAGTGTTTTGTGCAGTTCACCAAAAGGTCACAATAGCAACAAGGTGAAATGGATATCCCTATATGCACAAAAAGATAGAAAGTAAACAATTGCTGGTCAATAAGAATATACAAAACATATACAAAATGAAAAGAAGCATCTTAATTATGTTGATGGCAATCACGCAAGGACAGTAGAAATTTTAAAACATCAGCAATGCTTCATGTTACCAGAAGCATTACGATCAACAATGAGATTCCTCAAATATGGGATTACTTTAATGGTGGCATTGCTTGTTTACCAGACATAGTAAATCAACAGCAGCTAAAGAGTTGGTTTAAGGGCATGGGACCGTGGGGACACCAGGAAACTCAGCAGCGTAAAGGAGCAACTTACTTATCATACTGGGGGAAACAGCAGGAGTGCCATTTGTAACGCAGTTTAATTGCATCTTATCACTGGAGGCATTATATTAACAATAACACTTGTTAGACATGTCCCTAAGGTAACAGTGTGATCGCTTCATTTTACATGTGCCCTTACATTAACAACAGCAAAAGGTTGGTATAAGGACATGTGACAGTGGATGCATCAGCACAATGTACCTACAAGGAGGCATAAAGTGGTGATGCCGAGTTTGTTCATGCTATGTGAGGGCAGGAAACCTAATCCTGGAGACCTTGTACTATGTGAGGGCAGCAAATCTAATGCTGGAGACCTTTTACTATGTGAGGGCAGAAAATCTAATCCAGGAGACCTTTTACTATGTGCGGGCAACAAATCTAATCCTGGAGACCTTTTACTATGTGAGGGCAGCAAATCTAATCCTGAGACCTTTTACTATGTGAGGGCAGCAAATCTAATCCTAGAGACCTTTTACTATCTAAGGGCAGCAAATCTAATCCTAGACATACTCTATTGACTTTTCCACCAGCCGCCACTTTCTATCCTTTTTTCAACCAATAATAGATCTGTTCCTTATCCAGTTTGTACTTTGTTTTCCCATTATTTCCCTTTTCAACCAAGAGACCAGTTGGCTATCCGGTCTCTACTACTTTCACTATATTATTTCCTCTTTGAATCAAGTTCTAGATTCATGCTACAACTTTCCCCCCTTTCTTCATTGTTTGAACAAAGCCCTAGATTCGAATGCATGAAGTAGCTTTACCTCTAATAATACTAAAAATTTAGGTGGCTTTGGAAGAGCTGATGGGAGTAGAAAAAGATGCACATGCAGACACGTGGGGAGCTGGGGCAGTAGAGCAAGGCCGCTTTTGAAGAACTTATACCTGAGGGTCGCCGGGATGTCGGCGGCGGCAGGTCGGATCTGTGGACAATACGGCAGGGAGGAAGAAGGGTCGGAGGACCTCCCGAGCCGGCACTGTGTTGCAGAGAACGGCATGGGCAGAGGATCGGGCCCCTCCGGCAGCTGTGGGTTTCCTCCCTCGGCGGCGATGACCGTGTGAACAATGCACCTTTTAGTCCTCTACACACACCGGCCGAAGGGATCTGGCCGGATCTGTGACCAGCGGTGAGCAGAGAGAAAATTTCGCTACCACTGTCTTGTTTATATCTGGAGAGGATGAGAGAATGAAGAGAGCAACCCTAGTCAAGCAAGTGCTTAGGCCCCTGCGTACATATATAGTGGAGTGATTATCTTTTTTCTCTCCACAACAAGCGTTTCAATTTGTGTACGTGGCATCAAAGAAAAGAAACTCTCTATTTAAGGTGACTATTGTACGACTCCTACTTACTACTAGTAGTACTAGTATTGTTTACTTGTGCTCCCCGCCTCCCCATTCATTGAACAACCCCACGGGTGAATAAACATACAGTAGGTACTATATTTATATAGAACGAACAAGCTCGAACTATTTTCGCGTAGTTAAAAGTTGAGGGTAGGGCTTTTCCCGATAGGCGGTTTGACAGAGAGGCGAGGAGGGTGAGCGAGTAGCGGATTCTCAAACATACTACTAGAAAGGTCGGGCTGTGCCATTTGACGACACGTTACTGCTGGAAAGACTTGTGATATGACCACTCACTATAGTCATGAATTACTGGCACTCCGACCGGGGTGATGCCCCCCTTCGGTTCCGCGCTCTAATCTGGTGCATGACACGTCAACCCGGATGCTGGCTCTCCCACATGTCAGAGTAGTAAGAAGGAGCAAAGAATGATGCGCTATATACTAGTACTTCTACTACTACTCAGGTCGGAGGAGTGCGAACCACGGCAGCCCAGTGAACCAGCAGTGCGAACCACGTCAACCTAGTGAACCAGCAGTCCGAACCACGGTAGCCCAGTGAACCAGCAGTAGAAAACAATGTGGTGATATGGCCATAAAAAACAATGTGCCACGGTCCACACTGTAGCATGTACAGTAACACTCCTCTTTGTTTGGATCCCTGAGTTTGAGCTAGTTTGGGTTGAAATAGCCTCAAATTATTGAAACAAGAGGGGTTAGTTTGAGCTAGTTTGCTCTAACCCAGCTAAAAAAACTAGCCCGGTGGAGAGCTTCTAATTGGGTTAGTTATCCTCGGGCCCACTATAAGAGAACTAAAAAATATCCCCTGCCAACACCAGATCGCTCGCCCCCCAACCTCCCTCTCGCACGACTCCTCTCTGTTCCCCATAGGGCCGCCCGCCCAAGCATCGCTCGCCCTCTCTCTCACTTCAAAGAAAATGCAATTACGTGTTTGTCACAGTAGGTCGTGTTTTTTGTCATGCATGTACATCCATGACGATTTTATGACAGAATCAAGATAGTCGTACCTGTGCTATCATAGAAGTGTTCCATGACATTACCAAAATTATCGTCACAGAAGTTTCCACTTCCATGATGATAAATCGCGCGTCACAGAAGTGCTTTCATCAAGGGTTACCGACACGTGGCATCCACTGTAACGGAACGTCGTTAAGCTACCGGGTTGGGTTTTGGATCCGATAACTCGTTAACAACCCCAACCAATGGGGATTTTCCACGTGTAAAATCATCATTGGCTGGAGGAAACACGTGCCGGCTCATCCTTGGGATAGATGTCATCCACTCATTGGACAGAAGGTGCCTATGATAATTCGGCACATGGCACGGCCCAATAGAGGCCCATTCCTATGAAAAGGCCGACCTGTTTGACTTGGTCAAAAGGTGGCGGGCTGGCCCATGGAAAGCCTGTTAACGACATGTTTGCATATAGCCCATTTACAGCCCGCTAACCCAAGGCCCGTTACGCCCTATCCAAATTAGGCCCAGTAGCGTCATTTGGGCCATCCAATATGATTCCAGCCCGTTTTCACTTCTGGCCCATGTATGGCCCATGACGTCCTTCGGCCCATATGAGGCCCTTTGTAACTCTTGGCCCATTAACGGCCTGCGGTGAAACTGGCCCGTAATGAACAATGTATCACTTTACACCCATTAACGACCCGTGGTGAAACTGGCCCGTAATGAACAGTGTATCACTTTATACCCATTAACGGCCCGTTATTCCGTTGGGTCGTTCCCAGCCCATGTTATCTTTCGGCCTTCTAAGAGCCCATTTATTCTTGGGCTCATTTCCAGCATTCGTTTACTTACGGCCCGTTACTGTAATTTTCTGCTTGTGGGCCAAATTCAGCCCATGGTTACAGTCGGCCCGTTTGTGGTCCGTTAATACGTTGGGCCGTTTTCATAGCGTCATCAAATACGGCCTATTAACGATGGCCCGTTATGGTCGGCCCATGAACGGACGATTCCAACTCTAGCCTATTTACGGCCATAATGTGGCCTGTTATTGGCCCATGTTTGGCCAATCGATCATACCTCCCGTATAAGGCCCATTGATGATACGGCCCGTAGAAGGCCCATTGTTTCTACAGCCCGTAGAAGGCCCATTGTTTCTACGGCCCATAGAAGGCCCACTGTTTCTACGGCCCATAGAAGGCCCACTGTTTCTACGGCCCGTAGGAGGCCCGGTGTCACTACAGTAAATATGAGCCCATGGTTATTGTGGTCTAGTTCTAAAAATAGGTTATTGCAGCCACTAGCAAACCGCGGAAAAAGAACTACAATGACTACAAGCAAACAAATAAACAAGACATCAAGGAAATAAATAAGCAAGCAACTTACGCTAGGCTATCACGGCTATCACACATATTACATCCACTGGGCATCAAAGTTCGCCACTAGTGCAAATAAACGCGCCGACAAAAGAATATACAAAACTGAGAGAACTTCAGAAGGCACTAGGCCTGGCCAGGTCGCCCCCCCCCCCCAAACAGCTGAAGAAACTGAGTAGACCTCAATTGTGTCAACGATAGATGCATCAACACTAGATTTATGGCATGATGGTGCGCATGGCAGTCCTCTGACATCTTCATTGCATCTTTGACTTCAAGTCAGAGCTGAGCTGAAGCAAGCCTTTCTGCTTTAAGTTGAGACTGAAGAAGTCGAACTGATTGAGGCAGCGACTGCACAGAGGTTGTCTCACACTTGCTGGTGAGTAGCTTCAACTCACTATCTTCATCAAGACAGGACCTTGGGGTCATCTCGCTATCCTCAAGATGGTTTGGCTCACTATCTTCCCTAAAGTTCTGCCTGGCGTAAGAGATAGGACTCTGAAAGAGAAACAAGGAGACACGTAACAGGTTTCACAATTATATAAGCAAATAAATGGATCTGTTCTGCATAAGGAACATGTTTTTCCAACTACAATTTGAAACTGGTAGTTGTTGCAAACATCCAATTAGATGTAAACAGCAAAGTAAACAGCAGTGGAGGAAATGATGCCTATCCAAATCTATAGTAGAACAAAGTTTGAAGGATTGAGAAGGATGAACTTACAATACATGTTAACACGGGCTGGACAAAGCCCTTCTCCATGTTGATGGAAGGATAATTCAATAAATTCCCCAAAGAAAATTCTTTATAAGCGTTGCCATTACTCTACATTTTGCAAAGAGTAAATATAGATCAAATAATATTGGAAGAAACAGAGGATAATGAAGCTCGGGTGCAGACTGATGATACATAATCAAATAGCAATTAATTAAGTACAACATTACAAGGCAAAAGGGAGAGAGGTACTGACAAGAGCAATGCAGAGCCCAATATTGTTTTGAGATCGTATGATCCTTTGAGCAAGGAGATTCATCTGAAATTAGTTTTCATACAAGAGAGAAGGTAAGGCACAAGCAGAAATTTAGGAGTTCAATTTTTGAATTGATGTCATAGACAGTACCTGACGCTGGGTTCCCAGCAGTTCTAATAGGGGTTTGGCCACTGGAGTTGGGGTAAAGTGTGGTACAGTTGGGCCTATGTTTTCTGTGGCTGCTGATCTATCTGACTTAACAGGTATCACTACCTTTTCCAAATACCTAGTTTGTACTCCTTAAGGATCTGCACTCAGCCTCTTCCTTTTGGACATCTATTACGAAAGAACAACATTTGATTGGAAAAACATAGTGTGACGACACATGGAATAGGTACAGAAAATGGATAGGTATGGCATATACTCATATATGATGCTTAAACTAAGCAGATGGTGTAACAAAGTAGAAGTAATGCAAGAGGTCAGATGCAAAATATGTGCGACCAATACAACTTTGCAAATTTAGAGCAAGCACCTTGATGGGTGAATAAGATAGGCCATCCTCCAACATGCCAAGTTTTTTAGCCAGTGGATTGTTCCGCAATATTCCTCTTGTTTGCCAATTCTCACATTCATTTTTATAATGTTCAATATCTGACATGCATGAAAACATAAAAACAAGTGATATTTTCTTTATAATGCAGAAGTTATTCTAATCCAATACTGCCTCCCTGTAAACCCCTTTGTGCTATCTCTGCAATTCTTTCAAGAGATGCCATGCATGCTGTAATTTGTTGTGTGCATTAATATGATGTGGCCTACTACTCAAAACATGAGAGCTCCAGAAGTGATGAAACTTCGCAGATGAAAGCTTCAACATATAGTAAAGAAGAACAAGTCGACCTGACCTAGCAGATTCAAAATATACTAAGGGAGAACAACTCGACCTGACCAGTCGACCGCAAGAGAAGAGTATCATCTTAAAGAAGAGCAGAAGAGCAAGCAGATTGAAGATATTACAAGTCTTTCAATACAATGTCGGTTGGCCACCCATGATGAACCAAAGAGCACAGAGAAATACTATTCTTTCCGGTCTCTCCATATGTGGCTCACATGCATTTAGAAACTAAAGTAGGAACATTTAGCTAACCAATTAAACATCTCTCAGTTTTACTAATATCAGCAATAATATTAGATATGAATTTGTACAACTAAGCTTGTTTAGCTCGATTGGTGGAGTAGTGCTATTACGGCACGAACCACGCAGGCTGATTGTGGTCATCATAAAATGGGGAAACCATAAGCATGATGAGTACAGTGTTGACCATGGCAGTGGGATGGCAGATTTGAAGCTGCAAACCACACAAAGGGTAGTTAGCAACCGATGTTTGCTTTGAAATAACAACTAAGATTTGGTATGTACAAGAAAGTACGGTCAACAAGTGACAAAGAAATGCAATTATGCTGTCTCTTTATATGTCGCGACATGCATTTGGAAACTCAAGTGGGACCTTTAGCTAACCAATTAAATGTGTCGGTTAACTAATATCAGTATCATATCACAATCATATTTGAACAACTAAGCTTTTGAATTCTGAGTGTTGTGTTATTTAGCTTGAAGGGTGGAGTAATGCTAGTACGACAGAAAGCACCTACACAGATCATAGTAGAGTAGATAAAAGGGGAAAACCCTAAGCATCAAGAGAAAAATCAGGAAAGTGGAACTAGCTAGACCAGTGGGTGGCGCACATGCTTTTCGAAATGAATATAGGAACATTAGGTGACCAATTAAACGCTCTCTGTTTTAGTGATATGAGCATCATATCATATTCGTATTTCAACACGTAAGCTTTGGTTGAGGTCTTAAGGAGCAGTACTAGCACGACACGAAGCACCTACAATTATGGTAGTGAATATAAAGGGGGAAACCATAAGCTTTACAAGTATAGTGCCCATGCCATGGCGGATCTGAAGGTGCAAACCGGACAAAGCTACTTCGCAAACAATGTTTGCTTTCAACTAGCCACTACGATTTGGTACGGACAAGAAAAGTACAGTAAACAAATTACGATCTATTTTCCGGGTGAGATCAATAACTTAAGGGAAGAGTACCACATCTCTTGCGACGCCATGTAGGCCTATGCTGATACGTTGAGGGTGCTACGGGTGCGATGGCTGTCAGCGGTGGGGAAGAAGACTTTATACGACAGACGACCGAGTCGGGGGATATATCCTGTTGCCATGGACGAGGCGGTCGTAGGAGCGGCAACGGCAAGGTGGACGCGACGCCGATGAAGCGAGAGGAGGCGATGAAAGGATCCTGGTCCAGCGTCGTGGATGAGAGACGTCCATCTCTTGAAGTGGACGACGGGGTAGGGGTAGCAGCTCCGGCAAGGTGGAGGCTGGGGTGGCGGACGGATGAGGCTGGCCGCAGTGCGGAGGTTGTCGTGCCGCCGACGGTGTATGAATGGGGAAATGGAGGGGAGGGGGATGTCAGTTACTTTGGGACACGCTTCTCTGAAATGTGGGAAAGTTACGAACTTATCCCCCGTTTAAAATTTTGGACATCGCGTCAGTTGGGGATAGGACGGTAATCTCGCATCTCCCAAATATTTGCCGGTAACTATTTCGGGTGAGGAGAGGGTGTTTTGCCGCCCACGGTTGGCGCCCACGATGTATGAACGGGGCTGACAGGTAGGGTGGTTGTGTCACGTCTGAGGGAAGTTACACATCTGCCCCTATTTAAAATATTAGCTTACATCGATTTCGGACGAGGAGAGTTTGTTTGGCCGCCCACCATGTATGAATGGGGAAATGGAGGAAGAGACACATGTCTTTCGGATGAGCTTGAATCAACTGTGTTTGGCCGCCCACGTTTGGCGCCCATCATGTTTGAATGGGATCAGAGGCCGTCGTGTCACGTCTGATTGAAGTTACTAGTCTACCCCTATCGACAGCAGTGTAAATCCGGTCGATAACACTACAAGAAATATGTCAATTAGTGACCTTTTGTCAGTGACCCTAGAAGAATTGGTCATAGATCTATGACCATTTCAGACCAATTGGTCTAAAGCTGTTCGAGGGGCTCCAAACCCTAAACCATTGCGACCATTTTGGTTAGAAAGGTCGTAATTTCCTTACACGAAAAGGTCACAAAGCAAACAGTGCTAGTCCGCTGCCTTATTTCTAGTTGTTAATGACCAATATAGATGGTCATAACCTTATAGATTGTGGTGAGTTGTGATGACTAGGCGCCACCTCATCAGTTTTGCCTATGTGTCATGTCCATGTGGCAGTTTCTGCCCTAGGTTGTGAAGCAACCTATATTTCTGTCATTCCCAAAATTCCCAAAAAAGTCTCATAAATTCTTTGGGTCATATCTTCGTCAAATATGTAAAAACCTTCCTTGCCTAGTTCAAAAATAATTCAAAAATATTCATTTTCCTATTCTGTTCAGAACAACAGTTTGTGAAGGAAGTACCACTTTGGCATGTCCAAATAGTATCCATTTTCTACAGTGCTTTCCTATGCCCAAATAACCATCCTCCACCAAATGCTAGCTCAATCCATTCATTATTTTGAGCCGAGCTTCAACATTCGTATTTATGTCCAGTGTGGTAGTTTGCAAAGCAAGTACCACCTAGGCTCCTCCTTTTGAGCTGAAAATTTGTGAAGACGGTCTTCTTAGTAACTGATCATCCTCAGCCAAAACTCACGCCCATTAGCCATGTACATTTCCCGTACCGCTAATCAAACACTTGGCTACTAATTCATGTTTGAGCATCAATCGGTCTCCTCATGAGAATCTTATGTTGTAATTTCCTTCCTAGCACCTACCTGGGGAGTGCCCAACCCACTATACATGCCTAGGCCGCCCAGAACACATGGCAACGCCATGGTCACGCGGTGACCATGCGGCGGGCATGCGAGTTTACGCGCTCTAGAGTTGGGGCCCTCGGCCACCGCCAAAACTTCGACGTATCGCCACCAAACCATGTATTTATTATTAAATAGGTACTTATGTAACTAGAAATGATTTTTTGAAAAAATAAATAGCAAACTATGAGGCAGCTGCACTTCAAATTTGACCCGCTTCCAGCTGAATCGGCGGAAATTTGTCTTTTTCACAAGAGGTGGATCAAAACTTTTTGCACCCAATCATTTTGTCAATTGTGCATTAAATATGTCCTAGTATTTTATAAAGTTGATTTGGTTCAATTTTGCAACAATTATTTGGGAGGTCCTTCACAAAAAAACCTCCTTTTGGGCACTTGGAAAATGGAAAATGGTTTTTTCGTCCAAAGAAAATGAAAACTTCCTTAGGCAACATTGTTTGCCATTCCAATATGCACCCTTGTGCACAATATGAGATTATTTGAACAAACTATGCCACGAATGTTGCCATAAGATTGATCATTTGGCTTGAAAGCCATGAATCTTCATAGATGATAGCTCATTTCTGAGAACACTTTTTTAAAATAATTGCCGTATTACAAGTTTGTTATTTTTCCTGGGAACTTGGCCACATGTAATGACACAATGCGAAGGTTTCCCAATTTTTTGATTTTTTTGAATTTTTTATGCCCATTTCAAAATGCGCTCAAAACGGCGGGAATGACCGTTCCTAGCTAGTGGTTGAATCTTGGAATTTTTGTGGTGTTTCTATGATTAAATAGATACTTATGTACCTAGAAATGATTTTTGGAAAAAATACAGAGCAAACTACAAGGTAGCTATAGTTCAAATTTGACCCGCTTCCAACTGAATCAACGGAAATTTGTCTTTTTCATGAGAGGTGGATCAAAACTTTTTACACCCAACCATTTGGTCAATTGTGCATTAAATATGGCCTAGTATTTTAGAAAATTGATTTGGTCCAATTTTGCAACAATTATTTGGTAGGTCCTTCACAAAAAAAACTCCTTTTGGGCACTCAAAAAATGGAAATGGGTTTTTTCGTCCAAACAAAATGAAAACTTCCTTAGGCAACATTGTTTTCCATTCCAATATGTACCCTTGTGCACAATATGGGATCATTTGAACAAACTATGCCATGGATGTGGCCATAAGATTGATCATTTGGCTTGAAAGCCATTGATCTCCACACGTGATAGCTCGTTTCTGAGAACACTTTTTTAAAATAATTTCCGTATTACAAGTTTGTTATTTTTCCTAGGAACTTGGCCACATATAATGACACAATGCAAAGGTTTCCCAATTTTTTGATTTTTTTTGAATTTTTTATGCCCGTTTCAAAATGCTGTCAAAACGGCGGGAATGACCGTTCCTAGCTAGCGGTTGAATCTTGGAATTTTTTTGGTGTTTCTATGATTAAATAGATACTTATGTACCTAGAAATGATTTTTGGAAAAAATAAAGAGAAAACTACAAGGTAGCTACAGTTCAAATTTGACCCGCTTCCAACTGAATCGGCGGAAATTTGTCTTTTTCATGAGAGGTGAATAAAAACTTTTTACACCCAATAATTTGGTCAGTTCTGCATTAAATATGGCCTAGTATTTTATAAAATTGATTTGGTCCAATTTTGCCACAATTATTTGGTAGGTCCTTCACAAAAAAACTCCTTTTGGGCACTCGAAAAATGGAAAATGGTTTTTTCGTCCAAACAAAATGAAAACTTCCTTAGGCAACATTGTTTGCCATTCCAATATGCACCCTTATGCACAATATGAGATCATTTGAATAAACTATGCCATGGATGTGGCCATAAGATTGATCATTTGGCTTGAAAGCCATTGATCTCCACACGTGATAACTCGTTTCTGAGAACACTTTTTTAAAATAATTTTCGTATTACAAGTTTGTTATTTTTCCTGGGAACTTGGCCACATATAATTACACAATGCGAAGGTTTCCCAATTTTTTGATTTTTTTGAATTTTTTATGCCCGTTTCAAAATGTGGTCAAAACGGCGGGAATGACCGTTCCTAGCTAGTGGTTGAATTTTGGAATTTTTTGGGTGTTTCTCTGATTAAATAGATACTTATGTACCTATAAATGATTTTTGTAAAAAATAAATAGCAAACTATGAGGCATCCGCAGTTCAAATTTGACTCGCTTCCATCTAAATCGGCGAAAAATTTTCTTTTTCACCAGAGGTGGATCAAAACTTTTTACACCAAATAATTTGGTCAATTCTGCATTAAATATGGCCTAGTATTTTAGAAAAATGGTTTGGTCCAATTTTGCAACAAATATATTATAGGTCCTTCACAAAAAACCTCAGTTTGGACACTCGAAAAATAGAATATTGATTTTTCGTGCAAAGGAAATAAAAACTCCCTTTGTCAATATTGTTTGCAAATCCATGATGTAAACTTGTGCAAAATATGATATCATTTGAACAAATATTTGATAGGACTTCACAAAAATACTCAGTTTGAGCACTGCAAAATGGAATGAAATTTTTTATCTTGAATCGATCACGACCAATTTATATTGGTCATAAGGTCATCAAATGGTTTGCCGCGTTCTGATTGGACCATGAGCATATCACGCGGATCACGCATCAACCACCGTCAGATGCTTCCGGATCCAACGGCCCAAACCCACCCGAGCCGAAACCCTAGGTCTGTCCTCATGGACATTTTCCGCCCACCCCCCGCCTCCACTCTTTCTTTCTTTCTCTCCCTCCCCCCTCAAATCATCTCCCCTCTCCCCCGTGCAGCGAACCCTAGCCCCTTTCTTCCCCACACAGCTGCCACCCTCCTCCTTTCCTCCGTCCTTCAGATCCGCCGCCACCCACCTCCCCCGCCAACGCCACCGTCCTTCCCTCTCCGCCTCGTCTCTGTCTCCCACCG
>NC_041389.1:50582868-50600986 GCF_002162155.2 Triticum dicoccoides
CCCCTCTCCCTCCCTCAGATCCGCCGCCGTCCGCCTCCGCACGGCCTCCATGCACACCCCGTCCTCGCCAGCCTCTACGCGTACCCTGTCCTTGCCCGCCTCCGCGCGGCCTCCACCTCCACCTCTAGCCCCACCGCACACCACTCCTCTCTCTCCCCGCACGACGAACCCTAATGCTCATATCCAGATCCTTCCCATCGCCGCCACCCACCTCCCCCGTCTCCCTCACCTCGCCACCGACGTCCTGTCAACGTCCTCCTCCCTCCTGCTCCGGGCAACCAGTTCCCCTTACAACCTCCAACCAACATCCCACCACCATGCTACCACGCCACTCCCTCCAAGAAAGATCTCGGCGGTGACGAGCCCAACGCGTGGCGTGCGGTGGCAGGGGGTCGGGATCGACGGGAGAGTGGGAGGAGCCGGGCCATCGGGAGGTGCTTGGCGGCGGCGGTGGAGGAGGCCGGCGCGCAGGAAGACGGCATGATGCTGCCCAAGGAGGGGAGCGAGGCGGCCGAGAGGTATGATTGGCGGGAGGAGTGGTACCCGCTGTACCTGTCCAAGGAGGTGCCCGAGGACGCGGTGCTCCCAATCACCGTGTTCGACCGCCTGCTCGTGCTCTTTCTCCCCTCCATGTCGGTTTCTTTCTCCATGGATCAGTAGCGGTTCAGATGAAGAGCGTGATTTGATTTATTTGGGTTTGAATTGATCGTGTGTGTGTGTGTGTGTGTGTGTTTACAGGGAAGAAGAAGGCCAAGGAGGAGCAGGCCAAGAAGCTGCAAGCCAAGAAGTCCAAGATGAAGGTATGTGCTGCCGCTTCCTCGTTCCTCCCCTGCTTTGGTGCTGTTACTCGACTCGAATGTGTTGCTAGACTGCTTGTTACTGGAATCAGCTTCTTGATTGGTGCTGTGCTGCTACTGTTGCTGTGTTAGATAAGCATATCATGTAGTCTTTTGGTACATGGAGTTCTGATTAGTGGTGTTTTTAGCTTGCTATGCTAGGTTGCAACCTTGTTGGAGTGTGTACACACACTTAAAGTTTCCTTGTCTGCTGTGAAATTCACTAATTTGGCTGACTGTTGGACTGTTGGACTCTGTTAGAGTTCATACCCTTTGCCTTTGTGCAAGAATTACAGCTGGAGCACCGTTTGTTTGGCTCAGATTCCTAATGTGTTTATATTCAGAAGGACTAATTCACTTGGAAACCGTTACTGCTTAATTCACTTGGAGACATTTGCATACTCTTCTCTTCCCAACTACAAGTGTGGCCTAACTGAGATGTCTGAAATGATTAGTGAAGATGCTTTTCTGATAATTGTTTCCACATTATCTCGCTGAACCTGTCAGATTCTTACTAATTGCCTGAGTTTGAGTACCCAAACCAGCTGCATCTTTAACGATGTTTTTTTGCTGAATATTTTAGGCCTTTTGAGGCTGTTCATCACTGTCCTATGCAAAAGAGTGCTAAAATGCCATCATTGTCCTGTATAGAGAGTAGTGCCTACTACTGCAATCAAAATATAGTTGCATGATTATGTCCCAATCAGTTAAAAAAAGATTGTCCTCTCAAACTAATGGGCTCTCTTTTTAATTCGTTTATATACTTAGCTCAACAACACCAGCTCTTACCTGTTTGTTCGTTTTGGAGCAGCAGACATCCTTAGTGGACAATGATGACAACCAGGGCATCCACCACCACCACGATGCTCCGCACATGGTCCAACTCGGCTACAACCTCCTCTACCGCGTACAGCGGCCGCGGTTGTCTACAGCATCAAGTACAGCCTCCTCTCCGGTGAGCCCACCTCCTACCTCTAGCTCCCTCTTTTGTGCTTCTGTAGAAGTACCTTACTCTGTTCCATGGCCATCATATTTTTTTCATAAAATGCTCTACTGAACAGGATTCATAAATAAGTTGGCTACTTTTCCTCAAGTTATTTGTGCATTTATAAAACTATTTGAACTTTTCTATTTCTTGAATGTATCCATCCATAAATGTTTTATACAGATAGTTTTGGAATGTGTTTTTTTAGCTTATGTCGTGCATCACAAATGGATCAAGTTCCAGTTTTACCATAATTAAACTTGTACCATAATTCTTTTACCCATTTTTCATGGTCTGATATCAAACTTGTATTATGTCTCATCTTTGATTACTAAAACCCACTCACAAATTTGTCTTCTAGCTCCTATATCATCACTCCTAAATCCTAATAATAATCTATTTGAATGCATAATTTGCTTGGTATTGCTTTATAGATGCCTCTTTGTGATACTTAACTATATGAGGATGATTATGTTGAAAATAAGTTTTGATAAACCATTCATCCTATCCTTAGTCTCATTGCATTAATCTAATTTTTATTTCTTATTCTGAGTAGCATCTAGCAATAGATTTGTCCTGTTATCTTAAGTCATTTGGGCATGCTTAATGAACCATCTGAGAATGAATCATTTTTTGCGTTCAACATCTAGATCCATTCTGTCCGTGTTGGTATTAATGCTACAACTGTGCTTTCTTCTCTTGTGTTGCATTGTCCTTGTGGTTGCTACTGTTACATGTACATATGCATCATGATTCAGTCCCTAGCAGCTTTGTATGTTTGTTTTTATTCTTCTTCTAACTCCTATTGTTTATTGTCTAAAGTTGATTGTGGTGCATGCTTTGCTAATGTGGTCCAACCTGGCATTTGGTGGACTCTCAAGTTGATTGTGGAGTATATGTTTGAGTAATGCTAGTTTGGGTACTCCTCTCTCGTCCTGACATTCTCAATGCAATTCTTCCATGTTTTCTATTCCCACATGGCACAAGCCTATTTTATTCAGTTTGAATTCTTACTCCAGTTTATGCTACAGTTTTAATTGATCAAGCTCTCTTTACAAACCTTTTTTTTTTTGCAAGATGCTTTCTTTACAAACTGGATGTATACCTTGTGTAGGAGTACCTACTGCTGATCCGGAGGCTGAGGAGGAAGATGGAGCTGCACTTGAAGATCCGGAGGCAAGAGGAGGAAGAATATGGCGCAACACTTGATCCGAAGGTGAAGGAGGAAGAAAATGAGGCATCCATCACTGACGCGGACAAGGAGAGGGAAGCAAAGCCGTTGCCGCGAGTTCTGAAGGTGCGAGCTCGGAGGCATAGGATAAATTGGAGGCGTGGAGGAGCAGCTGGCCTTGCTCGGAGAAGAGGCTCTTCATCCGGCAGGTGAGTTGCTGGCTTGCTGCTGAGGGCAATCTAGAGTGACATGCAGCTACTGTCGAGGGCGATCTGGAGTTGCTGTTGAGGGCGACCTGGAGAGGCGAGCGAGCAAAGTGGGAGGTGCGAGGCGAGCGGTCTGGAGGGTGTCTGGAGCGGGTGATGGGCCAAGGCCCAAAGCCTACCAGCGTTTTTTAATACTACCCAACATGGGAATATTAGGTAGCAACACTGTATTGACTGGTAATATTTGTACAACAGCAACTCTGTATTGACTGGTAATATTTGTACAGCAGCAACACTGGCTGGTAATATTTGAAGTATTTTGTGTGTTTTCTGTGCCAATTTAAATACTGTGTATTTATTTACGTTAAATTGGAAAATGAAGAATGTGACCGTGACAAAACAAGAAAAAATGAAACTGTTGAGACAAAAAGGCCATGGGCCAAAATTAAAAAGGCTGCAATGTAGGCCATGAGCCAAAAATAAAAAGGCTGCAATGTTGGGCTTGGTCCATGAAGCTGACAAAAAATTCATAGAAAAAAAATATAAATGGGTTGAATTAATGGGCTTGGCCCATATAAACACCAAATTGGACCGAGCTGAATCTTGTGCCACATCAGCTTGCCACGCTGGATGCCTATGTGGCATGGGGAGGTTGCTAGTGACCAAAACGACACAGTAGGAATATTTTGGTCGTAAACGTCCATGACCTTCTCACAGAGAAGGTCGCTATAGTCAGTTAACGACCCTCAGCTTTTGACCTTATGTTTTTGGTCACAAAAAGGTCACAAATTGAAAACAGTGACCTTTCAGTGACCAATAGTGGTGGTCACAAGTTGACATATTTCTTGTAGTGTAAGGATGTCAAGTGTAAGGGGTAGACAGTAATTTCCATCTCGCAAAAACTTGCTTCGGGCAGCCCACAAATTATAGAGGGTGTTTAGTTGCTTCGTTCAAAACTTGGGAGAATTAGCATTCACGTTTGCCCTAGGCCCTGGCAAACTAAATTCAAATCCAATTTGTACTCGATTACGAATATCCATAGATAATTCTACGTTTTGTTATTTATTTCTTCAAAACCACAACAAAGATTTATTCCACCTTTATATATGATTATGATTTAGAAATGTCATGATCTTCGAATTCAGTAGGTTGGATACACTCTGAGTCAAACAGTTATTTCATCCAATACAATATGCTCACACGAAAAACAGTTCACCTTATGCCAATCATACAAGTACTGAGGATTACCTCGCCTAAAAAATATGGATCATTACAACACATGGACAACATAGGGGGTCTTGCAACATAATACATTCAGAGACATGACACAACATGCAAGTACAATAATCTAATGATAATTTCAACTCGTATCTAAAGAAGAACCGGGATTACCTTGGGCTTCAGATAGCAGAAACAACAGGACCTCCTCCGTCTTCAAATGCAACATTCTTACTTCCTCCAATTCTTGGGTTGCTTGCATAATGCGTGCCGCTAATTCCGTAATTTCCAGCCTCAAGATAAAGATTACCTCATTCATGGTAGCCACACCATCTCTTTCTGCCTCTAGTAGAGCCTCAAGCACTATAATATCTGTGCTCGGACTGCTCTCCGACGGTGTTGCCTCTGAACTGCTACCATCTGGTAACATGGATGGCGCACTGCTTCCACAAATAGATTCTGGGGTTGTACATTGTGCCCTAGTGTGAACGGCATCCTGAAATGTTTCCGCTGGACTTAAGTAAGAGATAGTTATTGTACGATCTAGATAGTAAGCTTACATGGTAAACGACGGGCGAATTATTGCCGAGCATGGCAAACTATATTTAAATGGTTCGAAGCAGCATCAGCCAAAAAGAAATTAAAATGGCAAGATGAAACTAGGGATGTAAGTGGCAAATCAACGACATCCGCCAGTCCCATCTAGTTAGTTTTTGCCACCTACCTAGTTCATTTTCCTCAAAAAACCAAAACTCTTTTGAACTATCATACCACTAGTGGACTTATTCGGGATTAAACGGGACCCTATTGACATCCCTTGTTGAAAGGGAGTGTACCACCGCTATATTTAAGTTGCCAAGGCATCTAAGCAGTTGAAATAATCTGAGAAAGCACTTAACAGTGTGGCCTCATATAAACTACGAAGATAGTCTTGTGATGAAGTTGACAGGAAAAGTTAAGGACTCAAATGAAATAGGCATGCATTTCTTTATGATAGTATAGCAGGCACTGCTGACATATTGGCCAACTCAGGTATAGCGTTACAACAAACAAGCATTCGAATCAAGCAATACAGCAAAGCAGACAACTGAACTATTTGTAATTCGGTAGGATTACAGGTTGAGGGCACAAGCCAAGAAAGCATCCCACTCGCATTACATTTCACATGTACTAAAACACACTGGCTTACCATATGTTACTGTGAAGCCTCGCTGCTGTTGCAATGTTCTTTAAAGATATCGTCAGCATCCCATGGTTGCAAATCTAGTTGTTGTAGTTTATTCTGCACCTTCTATTTAGGTATAATTTTAATCGCATGCACTGCTCCGAATTGATCATCAATGGTTCATCTAAACTAATGAAAGAAGGGTGTGTGCATACACGACAATATATCTGCTTCCCTCTATTTTTATGCTTGTTCGAGGTGCCAGCCCCGAAAGAACAAATATTTTGCTTGATGGGGTTGGCAGCTCCATAATTAATAGAACCATCAAATTAGTCATGCAACTTGGGAAGATCAAGAACACACAAACAAGTAATGAACAGAGGCTCGGAGCAGTGATGTAATAGCTATCAGAATATGTAGGGTAAAACAAACAAAAAGCAACAGAACCACATGCTAGTTTGCTGATGTGTAATTAAGCATAGAGAATATTAAGCAGTCTGATGGAACCAACAGGTGGCATCAGAACAACACCATTATCATAAATATAGAATTCAAGAAGTAAAATAGTAGGCAGTGATATCTAGGAAGTACAGTAATACTCCCTCCGTTCCAAAATAGATGACTCAACTTTGTACTAACTTCAGTACAAAGTTAGTACAAAGTTGGGTCATCTATTTTGGAACGGAGGGAGTACTTAGGACAAAACTAAAGCATATTAACTATATGTGCACTGGTATGTAATTTAGCACATGTAACATGTTCACTGCCAGAAGTATGGCCCTACAACTGCAAGAAGAATAACGCGTCTCATGAAAAACTGAATGATGCCCTGAAGAAATTCAAAGGTGCGGTGCTTATGCTAGGAAAGTGAACATAGGCGCCGGCCGTTGGATAATAGTACCTGATTCTCGGCGGCGTATGGGTATCGTTGTCATACTTGATAGCTAAGCATCGTCGATGGTGCTTGTGTTGCGATTGAGTTTGGGCAGGCTATCGCCGTCGCTGAAGCGGCTCCGATGCTACGGTTGCGGCACCTGTCGACATACAAGAAAGCTCATCTATGGTAAGTGAAAAGTTGCACGACAAAGAGAAAAACCGAAGGAGTACAAATCGAAATAACCTGATGAGGTTGCGACCTCGGTAAAGCAGGGCCGATGGAGTTGAATATGGCGTCCATGGAGCGGTCCGGTGCAGTGGACGAAGGCTTCGGCGGACGCATTGTACAGTGCTTTCGGTGAGGCGGATTTGTTGCAGCGGACGAGGGCTTGTATGAAGGGCCAGCGAAGGGACGGACGAGGGAGTTAGTGAAGGGCCTACACTATGGTGGATGAGGGCACCGGTTAAGCAGATCCGGTGCGGTGGACCATGATGGCGGTCAAGGAGATCTGGAGTGGTGGACAAGCCAGTCGCTGAAGAGGCTCCGGTGAAGTGGTGAGTTGGCTGTTGGGGGTTCTGTGACAACCTTATTTTTGGCCCTTTCTTTTTCTTTTGTTTTTCCGAGGTTTTTGCCTGAGTTTTCTTTTTCCGTGGCTTTGTGGTCTGGAAACTGAAGGAGATGCCCTGTTCTTTGCTTCCATAGTGGATTGTCATTCCCAAATCTTTCCCTAGACCCTGTCATTTTCATCCTAGCCCAAATCCCAATATTCTTTTTATTGGGAATATTCCTTTTCTATTAGAGGAATAACTCAAATTGCCTTAGGTTGTGAACCTACCTATATTTCCATCACTCAAAAAATTCCCAAATAATTCTCATAAATTGTTTGGGTCATATCTTGCTCAAATATGGCAAAACTTTTCATTGCCATGTTCAAAAATAATTCCCCGATATTCCTTTTTCTATTCTGCCCTGAATGGCACTTTGTGAAAGAAGTGTCATTTATATTTCTCCTAGTGGATCCCAACCTTTTTGGGCATGTTTATATGTCCAAATAATTGCCCCATGCACAAGTTCAAATTTATTTGCCTAGCCAATCTTCCTCAGTGAATTTTCAAAGTTTTTGTCAGACAGAAGGCTTTGTGAAGGAAGTACTAGCTAGGAGTACCCAAATGAGTTGAACTTTTGCACCCTCCTTAATGTGCTCATATTAATCCCCTCCACCCATTTGCAGCCCCATCCAATTAACTATGTGAGCACATGAGCAAATCTTTCTTTCTTGCAATATTTTCAGGTTGTGAAGCAAGTATATTTTATATTGCTTAAAAAATCCTGATAAATTACCAGATCATTCTTCTACCCATAAAAAATCTCTCCACCCATTTTGGCATCATTTCATTGATCCATTTGACCACCATAATTATTCCAAGTTTGTGAAGCAAGTACTAGTTTGGCTTTGCCAATGGTATGAGACTTTTTAAGCATCTTCATTTGACCAAATGACTAAGCCTTGCCCAATTTTAGCTCAAGTTGACACTCCATGTGAGTGCACCATCATGATCTTCATTTCTGGACCATTTTGGCAATTGCAAAGCAACTGCAGTAAAACTTCGTCCATTTACCCTCCCAACCTCCAGGATGAAAGTCCTTCTTTACCTCAACCCCTCAGACAACTCCATTGTCACCAATCACCTCCCTGTTAAGCTGCAGTACATGATCAAGTTTACTGCAATAAACTTTAGGTGTTAACCGCCATTTAACCATGTCACTTTTAACCAAACTACCACCGGAGTTGCGACCTCCCCAGGAAGGACAAGCCCCCAGACATTGTTTGGTCGGCCGTGTGCCACTGTGAGCACCAAAGCGCGCGGTGACCATCACTTTGGCATTCAGTGTGCGCGGCCAGAACGTCATTTGTGCTCGGGCCCTCTCCCTCTCGGCGTCTTCGCGCTCTTGAGCATGTCTCACCGTTTTACCGCATCATCGCCGTCCTCCTAGAGCCTTCGCCCCCTCCGTCAGCCCCTCCGTCATCTGTCATCGCCGTGCGCCCACGGACGCACTGTGGCCGACCGAGGCTTTAATGGAGTTTGGTCATTTCTCCTCTGCGCCCTCGGACCCTCTTGCACTATGCACCTCTGTAGCTCGTCTGCACTCCCCCTCGTCGTCTTCCCATGCTCGCTGAGCCTCGCCAGAGCTTTGGCCGAGCTCGAGCGGCGGCACTCGGCCACTGCATCCCTCGTTCGGCTATATATAGCCCTCCGCCGAGGCCCTTGAGCACACCAGCGGCCTCCCCACAATCCACTAGCCCTCCCCAGCCCCTTGCCAAAGCTTCTGGAGCTCTCTAAGTCCTCCCTCACCGCCATGGCCGCCGTCGGGCTCCGCTCGAATCCGAGCAGCCCTGAGCTCCTCCCCTCCTTCTACCACCACCAGTAGAGCACCACCACTCCGGCGACCATCCCCATGCGCTTTTCCCCTCGCCGGAGCCACTATGGCCTCGAGCCCCATCTCCTCCCGAAGCCCCCTCCGCCGGAGTCCAAACCGCCACCGCCTCGACCCGTCCCAGGGGCTGCGACCTGTCCCTCTGGATACGGCTCTCCTTGATGAGCTCATCCATGGGCGGAGCCTCGCTGAAGGTACCCTGTAGCCCCGGCGGCCGTTGCCGGAGTGCTCAGCCTCCTCTGCTCTGCGGGCGCGTGTCGGGGAAGAAGAAGAAGGAGCCAGGAGGAGAGAGATGGATAAGGCGGACCCCACCTGTAAGCCTCTAAACCGCCGGCCACGCGTTGACCAGTCCACGCTGACGTGGATAAGTGGAAATGTATTCCATGAAATACGTTTTCGCTGACCGAAAGCGTGTTTCTATTTTGCGCTTCTGTCTTATCCACTCAGGGACTTATTTGTGATGAATTTTTTGCAAAAAAGTCCCTGAACTTCAACCCCTCATATCTTTTTGCTCGTAACTCCAAATAAGGTGAAACCAACGCTCACTTCTTCGTTTCGTCGAGCCCGTTCTGTTGGTCACACTTTCACTATGGTTTGACACTGTGAAAATGACCTTTTATGCCCTTGCCCTTATTCAGCCCCCTCCGAGAGAGAATGTTTTCCGGCGTTTCATTCCGCGGCTTCACCGCACTTCTCCCCAGTACCTTCTTCATCCCCGGGCAAGCCACAATACCCACTTACATGATAGTCATGCATTAGCCATGGTTTTCAACTTGAATCTTTATTAAATACTTGCTTGTTGAAAAGGTGGTTATCGTTGTTTCGGTGATGTCTAGATTTGTATGTTCACTTTTGTGCTATGTTGTTTTGTACTCTATGATCATGTTATACCTGCTAGTATTACCTGTCATATGTTTATGCTTGCTAGTAGTACATGTTGATGTTGGAGATGGTCATGCTAGTCAGTATGCCATGCTCAGTGGATATGAGTTATTGTTGATATGGTGGATAGTTATGTGATATCCTCATGATGATGTTGATATCATGTTCATGCATTTTATCATGGCTCAGCATATTTGCATTCAAGTTTAACCGGATTAACTTGAACTTGAACAACTGTTTGTTGAGTCATGGTGCCGCTGAATCGATGCTGACCAGTGCAACCACGCTTACCGTTATGCGACGGTCCTAACTGGGTCTATTATTGTGCCTCTCGCCGGTGCCTCCAACGAGGGAAGGTTATGGGCGCGCGCTACCCTGATCAGGTGGGCGGACATAAGCCTTGTGTGCCCGTAGTTGTTATAGCCGGCGGATCCCCGTGTGGGATCATTTATGTTTTGGCCACGACGGTGGTCGTTGTGTCTGGAGGTAGACACGGGGCTACCCATAACTTAGCTCAGCGAGGAGTGAGTCGGAGTGGCCGGGAGAGTGTCATGACAGTAGATTAGTTTTGTCAGAACGCCGTTGGTCCACCCGAATGGGAGTGTGAGGCCATGGGTTTCGTAGTGTGGGTACAGTGTACTAACCTCTGCAGAGTGTATATTAAATCTATTGATGGCCGCGCCTGCGGATAGGGGCCCAGGTCGAGAGTAGGTCACACCATGAGTCAACAGTAATAAGTAAAATGTGTTTAATAATAAGGAGATAAGTTGGTTGTGATCACCGTAAGGATAACGAGCCATATAGTGGTCGGGTTGTGATTGCTGTAAGGATCACGGGCCATGTAGTGGTGGGGTTGTGATCGTCGTAAGGATCACGGGCCATGTAGTGGTCGGGTTGTGATCGCCATAGGGATCACGGTTTGAGACCAATTGTTGGTTGTGGTTGTGATCGCCGTAAGGATCACGGTGGTATCGAGGATACCGAGTTGTTATATATTCGTGATGTTGTGCGAGAGTCATGGGTAAAAATCAAGCTCCTTGTGGTCATTTAATGATTACTATGGTATTGTTTATACCAAGCTTGATTTGATCCTGAGATGATCGTGTGATGTCCGAGGTTGGTAAGTGATGCATCTGTTGGTTACAAGGTAACCTGAGCAGAATAAGTGGTGCATGCTACGTCTTGAGCTTGCGTTGGTTTTCCCCGAAGAGGAGAGGATGATGCAGCACAGTAGCATAAGTATTTCCCTCAGTTTTTGAGAACCAAGGTTTCAATTCAGTAGGAGGTCATGCGCAAGTCCCTCGTACCTGCACAAAACGATAGCTACTCGCAACCAACGCGATTAGGGGTTGTCAATCCCTTCACGGTCACTTACGAGAGTGAGATCTAATAGAGATAATATTTTTGGTATTTTTGGTATAAATATGCAAAGTAAAAAAGTAAAAGAAAAGCAAGTAAATAAAGTGATAGAGATTGATATGATGAGAATAGACCCGGGGGCCATAGGTTTCACTAGTGGCTTCTCTCAAGAGCATAAGCATACTAATCAAAGTAATTATGTCTTCTCAAAATAATATGGCCAAAGAAAGTTATCCCTACAAAATCATATAGTCTGCCTATGCTCCATCTTCCCCACACAAAGTATTTAAATCATGCACAACCCCGATGACAAGCCAAGCAATTGTTTCATACTTTAACATTTTCAAAACTTTTTCAATCTTCACGCAATACATGAGCGTGAGCCATGGATATAGCACTATATGTGGAATAGAATGGTGGTTGTGGAGAATACAAAAAGAGGGAATATAGTCTCACATCAAGTAAGCGTATCAATGGGCTATGGAGATGCCCATCAATAGATATCAATGTGAGTGAGTAGGGATTGCCATGCAGCAGATGCACTAGAGCTATAAGTATATGAAAGCTCAACAAAAGAAACTAGTGGGTGTGCATCCAACTCACTTGCTCACGAAGACATAGGTCATTTTGAGGAAGCCTATCATTGGAATATACAAGCCATGTCCTATAATGAAAAATTCCCACTAGTATATGAAAGTGACAAAATGAGAGACTCTCTATCATGAAGATCATGGTGCTACTTTGAAGCATAAGTGTGGTAAAGGGATAGTAGCATTGTCCCTTCTCTCTTTTTCTCTCATTTTTTATTATTTTTATTTATTTATTTATTTGGGCGTTTTCTCTTTTTTTTTATGGCCTCTTTTTTTTCGTCTGGAGTCTCATCCCGACTTGTGGGGGAATCATAGTCTCCATCATCCTTTCCTCACTTGGGACAATGCTCTAATAATGATGATCATCACACTTTTTATTTTTCTTACAACTCAACAATTACAACTCGATACTTAGAACAAAGTATGACTCTATATGAATGCCTCCGGCGGTGTACCGGGATATGCAATGAAACATGAGTGACATGTATGAAAGAATTATGAATGGTGGCTTTGCCACAAATACGATGTCAACTACATGATCATGCTAAGCAATATGACAATGATGGAGCGTGTCATAATAAACGGAACGGTGGAAAGTTGCATGGCAATATATCTCAGAATGGCTATGGAAATGCCATAATAGGTAGGTATGGTGGCTGTTTTGAGGAAGGTTTATGGTGGGTGTATGATACCGACGAAAGGTGCGTGGTATTAGAGAGGCTAGCAATGGTGGAAGGACGGGAAAAAGTGCGTATAATCCATGGACTCAACATTAGTCATAAAGAACTCATATACTTATTGCAAAAATCTAGAAGTTATCAAAGCAAAGTATTACGCGCATGTTCCTAGGGGGATATATTGGTAGGAAAAGACCATCACTCGTCCCCGACCGCCACTCATAAGGAAGACAATCAATAAATAAATCATGCTCCGAGTTCATCACATAACGGTTCACCATACGTGCATGCTACGGGAATCACGAACTTCAACACAAGTATTATTTGAATTAACAACTACTCAACTAGCATGACTCTAATATCACCATCTTCATATCTCAAAACAATTATCAAGCATCAAACTTATCTTAGTATTCAATGCACTCAAAAGAAAGTTTCACATATCTTGAATACCAAGTATATTAACATTAAGCAAATTACCATGCTATTAACGACTCTCAAAATAATCTAAGTGAAGCATGAGAGATCAAGTTTCTTTAAAACAAATCCACCACCGTGCTCTAAAAGATCTAAGTGAAGCACTAGAGCAAAAATTATCATGCTCAAAAAGATATAAGTGAAGCACTATGAGCAAAAATATCAAGCTCAAAAGATATAAGTGAAGCACTATGAGCAAAACTATCAAGCTCAAAAGATATAAGTGAAGCACTAGAGTATTCTAACAAATTCAATTCATGTATGGCTCTCTCAAAAGGTGTGTACAGCAAGGATGATTGAGGTAGACTAACAAGCAAAGACTCAAATAATACAAGACGCTCCAAGCAAAACACATATCATGTTGGTGAATAAAAATATAGCTCCAAGTAAATTACCGATGGAAGTGGACGAAAGAGGGGATGCCTTCTGGGGCATCCCCAAGCTTTGACTTTTTGGTGTCCTTGTATTATCTTGGGGGATCCATGGGCATCCCCAAGCTTAGGCTCTTGCCACTCCTTGTTCCATAATCCATCAAAAGAATTCACCCAAAACATGAAAACCTCACCACACAAAACTCAATAGAAATCTCGTGAGCTCCATTAGAGAAAGAAAACAAAAGACTACTTAAAGGTACTGTAATGAACTCATTCTTTACTTATATTAGTGTTAAACCTACTGTATTCCAACTTCTCTATGGATCATAAACTATTTTACTAGCCATAGATTCATCAAAATAAGCAAACAACACACGAAAAACAGAATCTGTCAAAAACAGAACAGTCTGTAGTAATCTGTAACTAACGCAAACTTCTGGAACTCTAAAACTTCTACCAAAATAGGAAGTCCTGGACAATTTGTTTATTGATCAGCATCAAAAAGAATCAACGCAAAAGCACGTTCCTGTAATTTTTCATAGCCAAATTCGTGCGCGCAAAGTTTCTGTTTTTAGCAGAATCAAATCAACTATCATCGTAGGTTATGCTATAGGTCCTACTTGGCACAAACACTAACTAAAACTTAAAACCACATCCAAACAGAAGGTAGATGGATTATTTATTACTAAACAGAAGCAAAAACAAAAAACAAAAAATAAAATTTGGTTGCCTCCCAACAAGCGCTATTGTTTAACGCCCCTAGCTAGGCATAAAAGCAAGGATAGATCTAGGTCGTGCCGTAATAATAAGATAGATCTTGAAAGCTCATCTCATATTCTCTATGTTCGGCAGCAAGTTTCCTTTGAGGCAAGCAAAAATAATCAGAAGGGCTAAATTTAGCGGGACAAAAATCCCCAAGATCAATCACGGGAGGAACGGGTTCCTCCCTTGGCCCTTCATAGTGCACAACTATTTCATCACTGAAAGCATTCTTTTGACCAAATCTTGTGAGCTTATACTTGAGAGAGTATCCTAGCTCATTATTTCTAAGGGCAAAATCATTATTAAGCTCGTTAATGCAATCAACTAATACATTGATAGGGACCTTTTTTCTAAGGTTTTCATTGAAAGAGACATAGTCCGAAGATTGAAAATGTCTAATTTCCTCTTGATCATGGAGGATTGCTTCTATGGGTGGATGACTGACGTCCACCCTATAGTGCGCAAAGATTTCTTTCGCTTCTCTTATGATAAATCTAAATTCATGAGCCAAAAAGATAGTAACAGCGCTCTTAATAGACGAGTGCTCAATATTAGAGAATTCTAAGAAAATTCTCTGTATGCAAGGGTGCATATGCATAAATTCTCTTTCAAGTTCAACCACAAGCATAGCTATAGCATCCGCAAGGCTACTAGTTCTATGAAGAATAGAACAGCCCATGGAAGGTAAAGCACCAGCACAAGTAAAGAAATCTTGAATAACGCCTTTGCCAATGATGTTACCACTACCGATTCGACACTTTTTGGTATGCAAGATAGGAGATTCATCGGCCGGAGCCTCGGGATTTTCTGTATTATCATTGTTGTCCATATCGATGATAATCTCCCCAATTTCAGACATAGCGGCAGAAAAAGCAAGGCGGAAGAAAGCAAACAAAAGGGAAAGGAGGAAAAAAGGCAATGGAAAGAGAGGAGGAGATTAGGAAAGAGAGGGTGAATAAAACGGCAAGGGTGAAGTGGGGAGAGGAAAACGAGAGGCAAATGACAAATAATGTAATGCGAGAGATAGGGATTGTGATGGGTACTTGGTATGTTGACTTTTGCGTAAGCCTCCCCGGCAACGGCGCCAGAAATCCTTCTTGCTACGTCTTGAGCTTGCGTTGGTTTTCCCCGAAGAGGAGAGGATGATGCAGCACAGTAGCGGAAGTATTTCCCTCAGTTTTTGAGAACCAAGGTATCAATCCAGTAGGAGGTCACGCGCAAGTCCCTCGTACCTACACAAAACGATAGCTACTCGCAACCAACGCGATTAGGATTTGTCAATCCCTTCACGGTCACTTACGAGAGTGAGATCTGATAGAGATAATATTTTTGTTATTTTTGGTATAAAGATGCAAAGTAAAAAGTAAAAGCAAAGCAAGTAAATAAAGTGATAGAGATTGATATGATGAGAATAGACCCGGGGGCCATAGGTTTCACTAGTGGCTTCTCTCAAGAGCATAAGTATTCTACGGTGGGTGAACAAATTACTGTTGAGCAATTGATGGAATTGAGCATAGTTATGAGGTTATCTAGGTATGATCATGTATATAGGCATCACGTCCGAGACAAGTAGACCGAAACGATTCTGCATCTACTACTATTACTCCACTCATCGACCGCTATCCAGCATGCATCTAGAGTATTAAGTTAAAAACAGAGTAATGCCTTAAGCAAGATGACATGATGTAGAGGAATAAATTCATGCAATATGTTAAATACCCCATCTTGTTATCCTCGATGGCAACAATACAATGCATGCCTTGCAACTCTTTCTGTCACTGAGTAAGGACACCGCAAGATTGAACCCAAAGCCATGCACTTCTCCCATTGCAAGAACTACCAATCTAGTTGGCCAAACCAAACGGATAATTCGAAGAGACTTGCAAAGATAACTCAATCATACATGCAAGAATTCAGAAAAGATTCAAATATTATTCATAGATAAGCTGGATCATAAACCCGCAATTCATCGGTCTCAACGAACACACCGCAAAAAGAAGATTACATCGAATAGATCTCCACGAGAGAAGGGGAGAACATTGTATTGAGATCCAAAAAGAGAGAAGAAGCCATATAGCTACTAGCTATGGACCCGAAGGTCTGAAGTAAACTACTCACACTTCATCGGAGAGGCTATGGTGTTAATGTAGAAGCCCTCCGTGGTGGATGCCCCCTCCGGCGGAGCTCCGGAACAGGCCCCAAGATGGGATCTCGTGGATACAGAAGGTTGCGGCGGTGGAATTAGGTTTTTGGCTCCGTATCTGGTCTATTGGGGGTACGTAGGTATATATAGGAGGAAGGAGTACGTCGGTGGAGCGTCAGGGGGCCCACAAGGTAGGGGGCGCGCCCAGGGGGGCGTGCCCTCCACCCTCGTGACCGCCTCTGGTGCTTCTTGTAGTAGGGTCCAAGTCTCCTGGATCACGTTCGGTGAGAAGATCACGTTCCCGAAGGTTTCATTCCGTTTGGACTCCGTTTGATATTCTGTTTCTTCGAAATACTGAAATAGGCAAAAAAAGAAGCAATTCTGGGTTGGTCCTCCGGTTAATAGGTTAGTCCCAAAAATAATATAAAAGTGGAAAATAAAGCCCATTATAGTCCAAAACAATAGATAAAGTAGCATGGAGCAATCAAAAATTATAGATACGTTGGAGACGTATCAGTGCATATAGTGTCATCATGTTGCATGCTATTCTTGTTGGATTAATATGTTCATGTTTAGAGAGCTGTATCATGTTTATGTTGGTCATGCCATGTTGCTATGATGATATCATGATAATCCCTGCTTAACTTGTAATTGCCATGTTGTTGTCTGTCTTGAATGCTTCTGGTCATTGTGAGCTCGCAAGTACATTCAATGTACTGACCTGGCATGTCATGCCAGTTTGCAGGTCATTTCGGATTTGATTGCTTGCTTGTCGTGGTTTCCGTTCGTGCGAGCTAGGATAAGCGTTCCAGCCAGAGTCCCTGCAAAGTGGAGTTCACCACCTTTGTCGTTGTTCCGTTGCTAGAGTTATTCCGCTGCTTCGTGTTGTTCTGCTGCTTGCATAGAGCAATTGAGGATGGCGTAGTGTCGCCGTGTCGATGTTATTCATTGTAATATCGCAGACCTTGTATTCATATTCTTGTAATAATAGAAAGCTGGTTTGTTCTATGCTAAGCAGTGTCGTATTCCAGAAGACTTCTCCCCGATCTCCGGGCTGGAATTCGGGGCGCTCCAGTTTCTCTGAGCCAGGTGCCACAGGTTCCAAGGTGGGAAAGGTAGATCCGGCGGGGTGTGAGGTCCAGCGCTGCAGCGGAGGACTAGATTCGGTGGCTTGCCGTGGTTGGGGGGTCGGGGAGGGGAAGGGAAGGGGCTCTAGGGAAGAATGTTGGGGGCAAAGAGGGGAAAACAATGGACTTACCAAACATCCCTTTTCCGTTCATGTGGCAGGGGTAAAACGGGAATATCACAGGGCTAAAGTTTCGGGCGCATGATATTTCGATGTGAGCAGGAAGTTTGAAAGCTTTTGGTGCCTAAAATTATAAGTATTCTGCTCTCGTACGGCCGACTATGATATCATGGCCGACAATTTGTTTGTTTTTGCACGCAAAAAAATGTGCAAGTTTTGAAAATTAATGTCTCCAACTCGAAACTTAGATTGTCCATTCAATTCAAATATGGATCATTGAGCTACTATAAGCAAATACCATCATACGGTCCAACTCAAATGAAATTCCAAATGTGTTTATCCTAAATATGATGACAAAACCAAACAATGTGTATGTGTATGAATAAAGTGGATGATTATAAAGTTTGAACATGCATGTATGTGTATATCTCTTGATTTGATATATGAATTTGAAATCACGAAATCCCGGCTTAAAAATGTACCTCCGTTTAAATGAATTACAAAGGCTAATGATGGAGTCGAATTCCAAAATTCCAATCTTAGGTTTGTAATTCTGGTACATCAAGGTATATCACGCATGTTCAAAAGTATCATTATATCATAGTCCAAACTGTGAAACAAATTGATCAACCATGAGTGCACAATATCTCAATTATGCTAAAGTCCCTCAAATGTAGACACCTCACTCTTTATCTGAAGCCAACCCCCCCCCCC
>NC_041389.1:50601185-50601722 GCF_002162155.2 Triticum dicoccoides
AGTCCGGACCCCAATATAGGTCTCTATCACTTTGTCTCTCGGGCATGCACACATCTCATCCCTCACTCTCTAGGTCTCCCGCTATCTCTCTTACCCAAGCACACGCACTATGTAGAGTGTATATTTCCCATACACACAAAATGTCGCCCCCAAACGTCTATCTCCCTAGTTATGTGGTACTCGCGCACTCACCTCACACACCACCCCCACTGCAAACAAGCACACATTGTCTCCTTGTGCACCACTCTCCTGTTTCTATCTCTCCCACGTGCGGACCCGCCCCAGCTCCTTCCTTGTATACATATATGTCGTGACTCTTTCCATAGCTCCATAATGTATCATCGTTCTCGATTTCGCATATTGTTCTCTACACGATCTATTCTAGATCTCTCATGAAGTCCCTATCACACACACGATGACTCGCTTCCCTTGCGTCTCCGTACATAGGCCAATTTAGGACAACATCAACATTGTCTCCCTATCTATACGCCATTTTATGGACACAAATGACCCCTCTCGCCCCCTCTCTTCCTCTCT
>NC_041389.1:50602121-50632205 GCF_002162155.2 Triticum dicoccoides
CTCTCGCTCGCTCGCTCTCTCGCTCTCACACCCCTCTCCCACACACACACTCGATGTCTCTTCCAAATAGTCTTCTCCACCTGCCCGCACCTATGCTATCCTGCTACTACACATGTCACACCATTCCCCCTTCCCTTATACTAGGTTTACATCATCAGTGGTCTCTCTACTCCACATACACACACTCCCTCTCACACACAAACGCGTGCACAAACACACACAGACACGCACAAACACCCATTTATCTGGATCCTCATCTCTCCCCATGTCCGCATGTGTATCTCACACACTCACTCTCTAATTTTGTATATGTGTCTCCATGTTACACAACACAAAGCCCCATGTACATGTCTCTCTCTATCCTCCACACACATAGACACAAAGAATCTGTTATCATTGCCTCAGTCTCTAACATATCACACACGCACACTGTCTCTCTCTCTTGCAAACACGCTCAACAAGGGTTTCCATGTGAATAACTAACCGTCTATTCATCAACAGTCGTGGCAGTACGACAAACACGAGACGTGAAAAAGAATAAATCTACACGTGCTTAGACCACCTAGTATGACTACTAGGACTAGAGCAAGACAAAAAGCACGCCGCCGTCACCCCCTCCTTATCGGCGACGGGAAAATCTTTGTTTTACATAGTCGAGAAGTCATTGTGCTAAGGCCCCACATGCCGAGGCGTTGAATATAATGTAGATGCTAGTTTATGGAAGCAAGTATCGATAATACGTTTGTATCTCCATACTTATATTTCTTCTCTTATAAAAAACCAAGTTGGTGATGATGGTACGTGTGCCATCTTGCAATATAGACCGTCCGATCTATATCTGACGGATGGAAATTAAACTAAAAGATACCCCCACCCCTCTCCACATTTGCAGACAAGGCCTTCCCTCGTTCATCCTTATCTCCAACAAACCTCATTGTTGAGAAATTAAGAAAGGAAGCCTCTGGAACAAACTGGCCTGGTGGCCGCTGCTGGCGTCGTCAATCCCCATGCTTCCGCTCAGTCCAACCACCAATCACCACCACACCCCACTCCTCTTCACCTTATCTCCTATTTCTCGAGATATCATTAGTTTTTAGACATGGGATTACTCCAGCAAGGGTCAATCACAACAAGTGTTTTATAAAAAAATGCATCTTGATGTTCCGTGCAATGCACGGATCTTGCTAGTACTCCTACACAAGACTAAGTTGGTGATGATGGTGTGTCTGCCATCCGTCGTTTCTGACCATTAGATCTACATATAATGACTATGAGGTAAGTTGTTGCCTTTTCTCACCAACATCCCACTTGTCTACCAATTTGCAGAAAAACCCATAATTAGTATCTTAAAACCAACCACATCCCTCCCTGACCTCACCAAAATAGCCCAAGGAATATATTCTAATTGAAACATAATATATCTCTAGTGACATATGTATATCAAAATTAGAGTGTTTTGTATCAAGTTTGTGAATAAGTATTATTCTAATTATGATTCATTGCAACGCACATGAACGTTGCTAGTATTTCCAACCATGCATTTTTTTCCTAATATTCCATAGTTTCGAGTTTTCCATCAAGATATTAGTCACTCATGGTTGATATTTACTTTCAATCATGTACACATATGCACTACGTAACTAGCCTTGCTTATTGGCTTCCAAAGCTTAACTTTCACTCCTACTTACAATATGTAGAGTATTTAACAAAAAAATACCACTTTCAACCAGCCCTAGGAAGAATCTATTGTACAAAAAATAGCAAAAACATACCCAAAATTTCTTAATCCACGCCAAAAACTACTACCTAGTACTCCTACCGATTAGGTTCGTTTAAACCCATTTATGACAAGGTTGGCCCACATGTCCGTGCTGAGGAGGCAGCTTAAACCAACACATTTTGTTTGACCGTTGACATGAGGGACCCACATCTGACCTTCTATCTTGTTATTCCCCCTCAAATCATTATTTTTCCTGAACATTACTTCAAACAGTACTGATGCGTGTTCGTCGGTGGCGCCGGTGATGAGCGAGTTAGCGGCCGCTCCGCCGGACGGGCCGGCCGCCGCGCTGGCCTCCGCAAGGGTTGGCAGGCTGTCCCGAGCATGACTCACGAGCAAGCAAGCCGCCGCGCTGGCCTTCGCTCGAGCCAGATGGCTGGCCTTAGCGCGGCGCGCGCGAGCAAGCCACCGTGCTGCCGCGCCAATCTAGCTAGCAAACCTTGCAGACAAGCAGCTGGACGGAGCTATCTTGGCTAGCTAGCGGCCGCGAGCGCTGGACGGAGCTGGCATTCAGGCTGCCGCAACATGGGCTCCGCACCACCGGCGGTTTTGACCTCGCCTTCTGCCAGCGGTGGTAGCTGCGTCCCATGGCCGAGGATGACTAGGTGGACGGGCCGGAGGTAGGAGGTCACTTGGGGATTTTTGTGCAGACTGACATGTAGGTCCCACAAGTCATAAGGCCCGGTCAAATTGAAGGCGTTGACTTAATGGGAGACATGGGCCCTCTCAGAGGTTCGAGTGAGATTCTAACCCTGAACTAACTCTAACCAAAGTGGTGTTTGGATGGCAGGGTTAGATTGACAACAAATGTATCCAAACTGGGCCATGGGTTGAAACGTGCCTATAACGACACTTTGTAGAGTAGTCGTTTCTTGGTAGGGCAGGTTGGTAAGAGCATGTACAATGGTTGATAAGGTAGTCTTATCTTAAGTCTGCCACGTATGCAAGTGGTAGTAGTTTCTTGGCATTTTAGTGGTTTCTTGCATTATTAGGGGTTTCTTTTAAGGAACAATGTACGTATTACTAGCGACAAAAGGCGATTCTAGGTTGCGTTGTACTCCAACGAGTACTACTAGTGGTCGCAGGAGTGTATACCTCATTTTGTGGGTTCGATCCCGGCCGAACGCATGGCGGCCTTTTAAAAAAATAGTACGACTACACTTTGCCGCGAGCCAATATTTTACACGGGTAGTTTGAGTTTTGAAGTCAAACGGACGTGCAGCCCCACAATATGGGTCCATTGAATATCCTAGCCACGTGAACGGGTTTTCCTTCCCAGCATCCCGTGGCTCGCGTGCTCGCCCTATCCACACCTTGCTTGCAGCTTCCTCATCAGCTATTAGCATATTTAAATTTAAACTAGCGCCTCCCAATTAAGCTCGAGGAGCCGGAAAAGCCTGGTGGCGCATTGGGAACTGTGCAATATGGCTTTGTACATAAAGTGCTCTACTACTACTCTATAGCTTGTGGCGTTGCACACATGGACTTCACTCCATTATCGGCTCTACTATAAAAGAAATTCCTCTTGACATGTTTTTTTAAACGGAGGCAAAAGCTTTGCTTCATCTCATTCATAAAGAAGGAACTACTAACAAAGTTCGAGGAGATCCATTACACCTCCACAAATGGAAGCGAAAAGCCTAGTCTCGCTGTATCAAATAACTCAAATGTTCTGCCCCTGTAGTAACCGTCGCTGATAAACAGGCTGCTAGTGTGTGCGTGAGAGTATCGGCTGAGTAGGCCAGCTACATGAGAGGAGCGGCTTAATAGAGCACTGAGAGTACCCACTAGGCCGCTACGCAGGTGTACTTTCCCTGCATTGATAATACATCGATGGTTCTAGAGAACAGTAGTACCCTCCACTTCCAACTGTAGCTCCTTGGCCCTGAGATTCAAGAGTTCAAAACTGGTGCACTATACTAGACTAGACTAGAAGTACAGTACATCACACTACTAGTTGAGAAAAAGTAGTACTAATACTGCTACAGTACGAGTACGTACTCCTCTGTCACATAATGTAAGACGTTTTTTGACACTAGTTGGCGTGTACAAAAAATGGCAAAAACATACCCAAAATTTATTAATCCACGCCAAAAATTACTACCTAGTGCCAAAAACTTCTGACTAGTGCTATTATTTACAGTATAATGCAATCCCATAACGTTCCATAATAGCCTCACCCCTTCGCTGAGGAACGATCTACAGTTGAAAGGGATGAGGCCCTGCGGTTACTACGCTCTTATCTCCTCCTCGCCAGTTCCCCTCCCCTCAAAGAGAAGGCAGTTCGTCGCTGCTCCCATGGATTCGCCAGGGGTTCTCCTCCTCGTTGGGGCTGGGAGACCTTGGACGATGATCCTCTAGGAGATATCGCACGCCGCTCTGACGTCCTCACCGCCGCAAGACTCGGTGCTTCCTTCACGAACTTTTTCAAGACGTTGCTTAAACAGGCTTGGGACAAGGCCATGCTTGTTGGTCTTCCATGCGTCCTCGAGGAGAAGGTTCTTCTATGGGACAATCCTTCGAACAGTCCACCACTTCCTGGCCATGGTTGCACGTTGACTCCGCTAGAGTTGCCGATGTCGGAAGGTAGTCGGATTTTGTCCGATGAAAAGGTCAGTAATGGAGTTTGATCATGTAGCACTTAGTTATTCCATTTCCATCCCGTAATTTCTCCGCTGCCCACCGTCTTATATATAGGTATGGGTCGGTTCCAACGAAGATTGGCTTGCATACCTCCGGCCGGATACCACCATCATTTTGCACAACATCCACAGTAGTGCGGCCATTCTGGTAGACCCTATGGGTGTCAAAACCGGCGGATCTCGGGTAGGGGGTCCCGAACTGTGCGTCTAGGCAGATGGTAACAGGAGACAAGGGACACGATGTTTTTACCCAGGTTCGGGCCCTCTCGATGGAGGTAAAACCCTACTCCTGCTTGATTGATATTGATGATATGGGTAGTACAAGAGTAGATCTACCACGAGATCAGAGAAGCTAAACCCTAGAAGCTAGCCTATGGTATGATTGTTGTTCGTCCTATGGACTAAAACCCTCCAGTTTATATAGGCACCGAAGAGGGTTAGGGTTACACAGAGTCGGTTACAATGGTAGGAGATCTACATATCTGTATCGCCAAGCTTGCCTTCCACGCCAAGGAAAGTCCCATCCGGACACGGGATGAAGTCTTCAATCTTGTATCTTCATAGTCCAGGAGTCCAGCCAACGGTGATAGTTTGGCTATCCGGACACACCCTAATCCAGGACTCCCTCAGTAGCCCCCGAACCAGGCTTCAATGGCGATGAGTCCGGCGCGTAGATTGTCTTCGGCATTGCAAGGCGGGTTCTTCTCCAAATCCTGTGTACCTGTTGAATAGCGTCTGGCTTCTTGTAAATATTGCGCTCCTCGGCTTCCACGCCCAATAATGGCCATATTCCACGTGTCAAACGAATGCGAAGAGCAAGGGTATTTTTTCATTTATACCCCTAGCTGCGCAAATGAGCTGCCTATAAAAGAGAAGAGGATCTAGATCCATATCGCACCATCCTCCCTTCGCGAGAATTCATCAGAGTGCATCTGACAGAAACCCATTCCATCATGGACAGTTGACGCGGCTCCTCCTCTCGCCCTTCCAGCCCCCAGCTTGGAGGTTGGGAGAGATGCTCCGTCCCGCAAAGTAAGTTAGTGACGCTCCAAGCCAAGGGATTTCTTCCCCCAGCCTTCATGGTTCCGGTTCGAGCCGGACTCACCACCTATGTGGGCGGAAAGCAAGCGGAGAGCGTCCCCGACCCCTCCATAGGAGAGCGGGTGTGCCTTGTCTCTTATCTGATAAGAGGGCTCGGATTTCCAATTCATCCGTTTCTCCGGGGGCTCCTGGAGTTCTACGGCCTCCAGTTGCACAACCTTATGCCTGCCTCCATTCTGCATATTGCGGGCTTCGTGGCCCTTTGCGAGCTATTTTTGGGTATCGAGGCTCATTTCGCGCTGTGGAAGAAGCTGTTCTACCTTGTGCCCCGTTCTCAAGAGGGGTCAATATATCAAGTGGGCGGAGCTGAACTATGGCGCATCGCCGGGACCGGATATCTATCCGGAACCCCGAAGAAGGCGTCCGAAGACTGGCCTTCAGAATGGTTTTATATAGAAGATGTCCCCCTGCCGGACCCTGTTCGAATCGGCCTCCCTGAGTTCAATAATGCTCCGTTGAAGAAACACCTAAGCTGGCGTCCACGGAGCCCTCAGAAGGAAAACAACAGGGGCGTCCTTTACCTGATTAGCCGAATAAGGTTGTTAGCTCATTCAGGACTGACCATGATTGGGGTCATGGCCACATGCATTATGCGGGGGGTGCAGCCGCTCCAGTATAGAGGCCACCCCATCTGGGATTTCAACGGGGAGGATGATGCCACCCGCTGCGGCTGTAAGGGGCCGGGATCGGTCACCGATCTGATGAAGATCTTGTCTGCATTGTACAAGGGAGAAGAGGAGGAATTCCTCCGCGTCAATCCACAGAGCGGATTTTCTATGAACAATCCTCCAAGCTGGGTAAGCGGACATTTATTTTTGCCTACCCGATCCGCATTCCCGTAGTCAAGTATCTCATTTTGTGATTTCGGTGCAGGAACTATGCCGGGCAATAAAGGATATAAATAGCCCGCCTCCACAGCCCGAGGATCCGGAACGGTTCCTCGATCCAACCTCCCAAGAGGATCCGGACATATCGGTGGAGCTAATCAACTGGTTTTTCCACCAACTGAGCATCGATAATGCCTTGGTCGCCATTACGGCCGATTACCCCGGAATACTTCCCGCCTCGCAGGTAATTGAGATCAAAGTCCCAATACTTCGAAAATGACCCATCCGTGCTTATTTTTTATCACCATATACCGATGGCGCTTCGCAGGGGGCGCCCTTGAGGCGGAAGGCCAAGACCGCGGCGGCTAGCCAACAAGGGGCAGTACGTCCCAGCAAGCTGAAAAGAAGTGCGGTCCGGATCGAAACTCCAGCGCAACGGTATGGCTTGTCACCTTATTCCCGGGCTTTATTCCCGGGAGACATACTAACGCTTGTGCTTTTTCAGGAAGAAGAGCGCTCGCCGGACTGTATCCGGAGAGGTTGCCAATCAATCCTCCGCTTGCCAGGCTCCAAAGCCAGGTCCAGAAGCGAAGGCGAACACAAGGCGTACGTAGGATGCTCCTCCGATAGAGGATGCCGACGGGTTATCTGCCACCAATTCTGAGCTGGAGAGTGCCATGAATTACAGGCATCGCCGGACAGTTCTTCGCGACGCATGTTTCTCCCCAGAGGCGTTGGATGCCTTTAATTCGGGAGATGCGCACCTCCATGCCGCTCAAAATGGTCTAGCCAGAGCCAGGGAGCAGTATGTAAAAGACATACGGGTGAGATAATTTGACAGTTATATATGCCAGTAGCCCCTGAGACTTGAAATAGTTAGAATAACTAATTTAAGGATCATTTATTGTGCAGGATCTTACAGAAAAGAATACCCAACTGTTCAAGGAGCTGGAGGAGTGCAAAGCCCAACTTGAGGCTGCACTAGCCGCATCGGGGGAAGGCAAAGAGACCCCCTCTGGTAATATACGCTGCAAAAGATAAATAACTTGTGAAGTGCGGTGTGTGTAGAAGTCTGACAATAATATTGCAGATGGCGCCGGAATAGATCCGGGCAAGCAACAGCTCATGCGCCGGTTAAAGGCCGGCAAGAATGTGCTTACAAGGGTGAGGCAAGAGAAAAATAATCTCCAAGATGCCAACACCCGGCTGGGTGAGGAACTAAAGGATGTTCGTGCCCAGCTGTCTGACTCCGTGAAGGACAATCGGCGGCTTCGACGCGGCATTTTTAGTAAGTGCTTGAACGAACTTTGAAAAAGAGTTTGTCGAGGAAGTCCACTAACAGAGGTTTGTCTGTAGGTATGCTCACAGGCCGTCCTGCAGAGGAGATGCCCGGTTCTATGGGTGACCTTCTTCCCGAGCTCTTGCAACTGCACGAACGAGTTTGGCAGGTGATGAAAGATGTCACCCAGGACTTATGGCCATGTGTCTCCCTGCCCGAAGGCCTTGGAGAGCTTGCAGAGAGGCTTCATGGAGCGCGGCAGTGCTGCCGATTATGGAAGATATCAGCCTGCCGTCAACGCGCCAGGGAGGCCTGGGCCATGGTGGAAAGACGCCGTACACGAAGGCTGACCCAAACCACATGGCCAAGGTCGGACCTGTGTGGCCCGATGGGAAGGAGATCCCTGTGAGCTTAGTGTACGGCCAAGTAGAGTTGGCCGCAAAGTATTCCCAGCAGGACTGTAAACTAGACAGCCTATTAGATGGCATCGAAGAGGAATACAATCAGTCGAATTGACTATGTAATTTAAGATGACATGAAAAATGCCTTCTAGCCGGATTGTAGATCGTTTGTCATAGCAGACCTTTTCGCTTCAACCTCGGGACCCAATAGTCTGGAGTGTGTCCGAATACCCTCGCGGTTATATAAGAACCGGGGCATGCGTGGAGACCAGGCGTAGGGGTCATTAGTGCTTTATTAGACAAGTGCCCAACTAGTTATGTTATATTACATGGTTAGTAAGAAACATCTTCCAGGGAGAATAGTTCCGTTAGGGGTTCCTTTCCCTGGGAGGCATGCCCTAAAGTGCATGTCCGGACTGCGAAAAAAGCATAAAAACATTTGGGGGCATAAAAATAGGTATTAAATCGTCTTTTTGTTCACCGACCGAATATTCCCTTAAGAACGCTAGCTTTCGGCTTCACCCAGTCTGAGGTACACATCCGGCTGACCCGGCAGTAACAATCGCAGAGGTGCTCCCTTTACCACCTAGCCGAACAATCGGGAACGTAGGGGTAAGCATAGGAGCCAGGCAACCCAGCTTGGCCAAAACTTAAGTCATATCGATGCATATAATGGTGAATAAAAGGTACATGTGGAAGTATGACACATGTATTGGGTATGGAGCCCGTATAAATAAGCTTCTGTTAAACAAGCCCCCAGGTATAATGAGCGCGGATAGCGCTTCAAGTGTGTGCGAACAATGCGCGAACAAGCTTTCAAAGGCTGTAAATAAAAAGGAGCGAGAAGGAGAGAAACAGAAGACAACTAATATGTAAAATATAGATGGAGGAAGGAGACGAACTCAGAATCCGGCGCTAGGCGTACAATCTTCGGAGACGGGCAGCGTTCCATGGGTTCAGCTCGAGTTGGTTATCCGATGCATCTTGCAGACAGTACGCTCCACCAGTCAGGACTTGGTCGATGATAAAGGGACCTTCCCATTTGGGATTTAGTTTGTCCTTTTTCTTGTCTGGCAGGCGTAGAGCTAACTCACCAACATTGTAAGTTTTGGCCCATACTTCTCTGCTTTGATATCTTCGAGCTTGGTGTTGATAGAATGCAGAACGGGTTTTTGCCACGTCATGCTCCTCCTCCAATGCGTCCAAACTGTCCTTCCGATCGAGCTCGGCTTCTCTTTCTTCGTACATGTGCACGCGAGGTGAGTCATGAATTATGTTGCATGGCAGAAATGCCTCTGCGCCATATACCATAAAGAATAGTGTAAATCCGATGGTGCGATTTGGAGTGGTCCGCAGCCCCCAGAGTATGGAGTGGAGCTCCTCTACCCAGTGCGTGTCAGATTCCTTGAGGGACCGCACTAATCTGGGTTTGATGCCGCTCATGATCAGACCATTTGCTCGCTCGACTTGACCGTTAGTTTGAGGGTGATAGACTGAAGCATAGTCGAGCTTGATGCCCATGTTTTTGCACTAGAGTTTAACCTCGTCGGCCGTAAAGTTTGTGCCGTTATCAGTGATGATGCTGTGGGGGACGCCGTAACGGTGTACGACCCCTGATATGAAGTCTATCACCGGACCAGATTCAGCCATCTTAACAGGTTTGGCCTCTATCCATTTGGTGAATTTGTCCACCATGACCAGTAGGTATTTTTGCTTGTGGGTTCCTCCTTTAAGGGGTCCAACCATGTCAAGCCCCCAGACTGCGAAGGGCCAGGTTATGGGTATAGTTTTGAGGGTGGTTGGTGGCATGTGGCTTTGATTAGCAAAGAGCTGGCAACCGACGCATCGTTGGACTAAGTCCTGAGCATCTGCCCGGGCCGTTGGCCAATAAAATCCTGTACGGAAGGCCTTGCCTACGAGGGCCTGGGCTGCAGCGTGGTGCCCGCCGAGTCCGGCATGAATTTCAGCCAGAAGATTCCGCCCTTCCTCTTCGGAGATACACCTTTGAAGGACTCTGGTTGTGCTTTTCTTGTAAAGCTCTCCCTCATGGACCTTATAGGCTTTAGATCGCCGCACTATGCAGCGGGCCTCATTTTGTGTCGGAGTATTGGGCCACGGGTAGGCTAACTCGAGTCCCAGGACCTTTCAAGACATCGGGGCAGGCCGCGCCCCTCAAGCCGAGTCCCAGGAGCGACTCCAAGACAAGCCGAGTCCCAGACGGCGACTCCGAGACATGCCGACTCCGAGCTGGCGACCTCCAGAGAGGCCGACTATGGAGAGTCGGCCCATGACTCCTCCCTCATCCCGAAGTACGATGTGGGGTACGGTCACGGCGTGGCCGTTCCCCCCTGCTTACGAAGGTCCGACATGGCTACAGTGAGCCGTATCGCTGGAAGATCTCCGGTGAGGCGCGACACTGTTGCCATGCCTGCCCTGACCTCAGCCACAGTGCGCCATGCATTGTGCCCATGATGCCGGCATGTACGTCCCGAAGACGGCGGGGCCGCCTGTCAGTGGGTGGGCCGAAGGAGGCTTGGGTGCCCCGAAGACGGACCTGTGGGAGTGGGCCTCCTTGGAGTCGGCCGACTCCTCCCCAGGGTCCCATGAGCCATTAACCAGATAGGATGGGGAGTGGCGACAGTGATTACCCGATAGACGGCGGCACTGTTGTCACGATCCAGTGATCGAGCCTGCGTCATCAGGAGTGCCGCTACAGTATCAAGCCTGTCCGCGGGACCCGCCAGTCGGCGGGCCCCAGAAGCCGGCGGGGAAGACGGCGGCCTGAGAGACAGATGGCTGGGACCCGCGCCCAGCTGGATTACTATTGTACCCCCGCGGGGTAGGCCTATATAAACCCCCCGGGGCACCCGTGCAAAGGGTTCGAATCCATTAGCGCTAGACCAGATCACACAGGGAGGAGAGAGCTAGCCTTGCCCTCTCCTGCCTCCCGAAACAGCTCCTGGAGCACCATTGTAGTCACTTTGCCTTAGTGATCATGCGGAGACCCCGCAGAGCAGCAGTAGGGGTGTTATCTCCTAGGAGAGCCCTGAAGCTCGGTAAGTTCCGCTGGCGTGCATGTCTTCGCCTCATCCCGCTACCAGGCACCGGCGACGTTCTACTCGCCCCCACCATGATAAGACGTCCTTTGGCATATGTCATACCCAACCCCCGACATTTTGGTCCTCAGGAAGTTCCTGCCTGGTTAGGTAGGCTAGGAATGGTTCCGTCCACGGGGAAATGACTGCCATTATTACGTGGGCTGAAGATGTTACTTTGTTGGCAGAACCACCAATTGTGTCAGAATGTTTGGTCTCGGGCAGTGCGATTGGGTCCGGATTGTTATTTCCGGATTCCCCCTCCCATAGTACGGATGGCTTGAACAGCCTCTCTAGGAAGATGTTGGGAGGGACGGCATCACGCTTTGCGCCAATGCGCGCCAATACGTCTGCTGCCTGGTTGTTATCCCGGGATATATGGTGAAATTCGAGCCCTTCAAACCGAGCTGACATTTAGGACGGCGTTGCGATAAGCTGCCATTTTCAGATCCTTGGCGTCAAAGTCTCCATTTATTTGGTATATCGCGAGGTTCGAATCCCCGCACACCTCTAGGCATTCAATGCCCATGGAGACTGCCATCCAGAGGCCGTGTAGAAGGGCCTCGTATTCGGCTGCGTTGTTGGAGTCCGTATACATTATCTGGAGTACGTATTGAACCGTATCTCCGGTTGGGGACGTCCAAACAACGCCAGCCCCCAGACCGGCCAACATTTTGGAGCCGTCGAAGTGCATTATCCAGTTGGAATATGCGCCGTACTCTTTAGGGAGTTCGGCTTCAGTCCATTCGGCGATGAAGTCGGCCAAAACTTGTGACTTAATAGCCCGCCGTGGCTTACAGGTTATGTCGAACAGGAGGAGCTCAATGGCCCATTTGGAAATCCGGCCCGTCGCGTCGCGGTTGTTTATAATGTCGTTAAGAGGTACTTCGGAGGCTACTGTTATCGAACACTCTTGAAAGTAGTGTCGCAGCTTCCGGGATGCCATGAACACCGCGTACGCTATCTTTTGGTAATGCGGGTATCGTGCCTTGCATGGAGTTAGGACAGTGGACACGTAGTAAACTGGTTATGAAGGGGGAACTTGTGTCCGTCCGTTTCTCGTTCGACAACGAGCACGGCGCTCACAACTTGATGAGTTGCCGTGATATATAATAGCATTGGTTCGCCCATGTTGGGCGCGGCCAGGACAGGGTTTCGTGCCAATATGGCTTTTATTTCTTCGAGTTCGGCCATGGCGGCATCCGTCCACTCGAAGTGTTCGGTGCGTCGGAGGAGGCGATAAAAAGGTAGTGCCTTTTCTACTAAACGGGAGATAAAACGGCTTAGAGCCGCCACGCATCCCGTCAATTTTTGTATTTGTTTGAGGTCCTTTGGGATATCCAATTGTGACAAAGCTCGGATCTTGGTTGGGTTTGCTTCAATTCCTCTACCGGATACAGTGAAGCCCAAGAGCTTTCCAGCTGGTACGCCAAAAACGCATTTTTCCGGGTTAAGCTTAATGTCATATGTCCGGGGATTATCGAACGTGAGCCTCAAATCGTCTACTAGGGTTTCGACATGCTTGGTTTTGACGACCACATCGTCTACGTATGCCTCCACAGTTTTGCCGATCTTTTTGCCAGACATGTGTGAATCATGCGCTGATATGTTGCGCCAGCGTTTTTGAGCCCAAAGGGCATTGTGTTGAAGCAGAATGGGCCGTATGGGGTGATGAATGTCGTTGCGGCCTGGTCGGGCTCTGCCATCTTAATTTGGTGGTAGCCTGAGTATGCCTCGAGGAAACACAATGAATCGTGTCCTGCGGTAGCGTCGATAATTTGATCGATGCGGGGGAGTGGGAAGGGATCCTTTGGGCAAGCCTTGTTAAGGTCCTTAAAATTGATGCATAGGCGCCAGGATTTGTCCTTCTTTGGTACCATCACCAGGTTTGCTAGCCAGTCCAGATGTTTTATATCTCTGGTGAATCTGGTGTCCAATAATTTGGCTGGCTCTTCTCCCATGGCCTGTCTCTTGGGTTCGGAGAAACACCGAAGAGCTTGTTTGACTGGCTTGAATCCTTTTAGGATGTTTAGGCTGTGCTCGGCCAGCCGGCGTGGGATTCCTGGCGTGTCTGAAGGGTGCCAGGCAAAAATGTCCCAATTTTCGCATAGAAATTCTCGTAGTGCAATGTCTACATCAGGGTTTAATTGTGCCCTGATGGAGGCCGTTTTGGTAGGGTCCGTTGGATGGACTTGGAATTTGACTATTTCGTCCGCTGGTTTAAAGGAGGTGGACTTGGATCTCTTATCGAGTATCACATCGTCCCTATTCACCGTGGAGCGCAGCGCAGTGAGTTCTTCGGCCACTAGGGCTTCAGATAGTGCCTCAAGGGCCACTGCGGTTGTCTTATTTTCAGCGTGGAGTGCTATGTTCGGGTCACTAGCAAGAGTGATGATTCCGTTGGGCCCGGGCATTTTGAGTTTCATGTACCCGTAATGGGGTATAGCTTGAAAAATTGTGAATGCCTCTCGCCCTAATAGAGCGTGATATCCTCGGACCTGTAATTGTCCGGCGTGCCGAATACCACATCCAGTGTGATTTTTCCTGTGTAGCATGCTTCCCGACTGGGGATTATTCCTCTAAAGGTTGTGCTGCTTCGCTCAATGCGGCTCCAGTCTATTTCCATTTTTTGGAGGGTTTCCTCATAAATGAGGTTCAATCCGCTGCCACCGTCCATGAGTACCTTGGTGAGGCAAAAGTCGTCCACTATTGGACTGAGGAACAATGCGGCTGGTGCTCGGGCTATTCGGAATTTAGGTTCGTCACTGGCATTAAAGGTAATAGCCGTGTCACTCCATGGGTTTATTGTTGCTACTTGGTAGACTTCGGCAAGGCTGCGGAGTGTTTGTTTCCGCATATTATTTGATGCGAAAGTCTCAAAGACTATTAATACCGTACTGGTATCCTTGGGTTGATGCTCTGGAGCTAGAAGCTCTTCGCCACTTTTGGCCACCTGCCGTAGTATCCAACATGCTCTAAGGCTATGAGTTGGAGTGGCGCCCTCTGTACTATGAATTTTGCAGGGTCTATTGAGCCATCCCTCCAGTACGGCTCCATGCCCTATAGAGGGTTTTTGCTTTTTGCTATTTAACCCAGGTGCCTGGCGATGATGCACCCTTTTATTTCGGACTGGGGTTGTATTCAGATTCGGATTGTCCCAAAAATTGATTTCGGTTTTTCAGACGCTTTCCATCTCACAATACTTTCATACTATGGACGCCAAGTCAGCGAAGCGTGTAATGTCACGACGACTTACGGCATTGAGGATTCCCTTGTCTGCGCAATTATTGCGGAAGAATGAAATCGGCAGTCCTTTATCCTGTTCATAACCAGGAGGAATCTGGCCCAGTAATGGTGTACTGTTTCTGTGGGATCTTGCCGGATTTGGGATAGATCGCTTATGTTTGGGTGGGCGGGTGGAATTAAATCCGGAACCCCGTCCAATCTAAGAATCAAGGGCCAAGAAGTTTCCGAACTTGGAAGCTTGGGTTCTTGGGTGTTGTCCAATGCGTCTAGCCCGCTGCCTGGCTTTAGGTTCAGGGCTTGAGTTACGTCCTCCCCTCCGTGGGAATCCGGCATGGAGGGATCGGGAATCCGGACATAGCTAGTCCTTAAAATAGAGGAAGGGTCGCCGTATTGTTCCTCAACCATGACAACGTGGTGGGTAACCTGGGGAGAGTTGATCTCTCTCAGATCGGGTTTAGGCCCAATCTGATCGTAGTCTGTAGTGACTCCCAGGATGGCGATGCGATCCAAGAGCTCGTTCAAGGAAGAGAGCTCCATTGGATCTAACTGCTCGGCGAGTTCCGAGCTAATGTGAAGATTGCTTTCGATGACCTGAGAAGTTATCGTCGGCGCGATGGCCGGACAGGCGGTCATAAGGAAACCGCCTAGCCGGAGAGTTTGGCCAATAGCCAAAGCTCCTTTAGCAACAGTGTCGTCTTTAAAGACGGGATGAGGCATCCTTCTTGATGGCGACGGCACAGAGGAACTCTCAATGAAAGCACCAATGTCGGTGTCAAAACCGACGGATCTCGGGTAGGGGGTCCCGAACTGTGCGTCTAGGCGGATGGTAACAGGACACAAGGGACATGATGTTTTTACCCAGGTTCGGGCCCTCTCGATGGAGGTAAAACCCTACTCCTGCTTGATTGATATTGATGATATGGGTAGTACAAGAGTAGATCTACCACGAGATCAGAGAGGCTAAACCCTAGAAGCTAGACTATGGTATGATTGTTGTTTGTCCTACGGATTAAAACCCTCCGGTTTATATAGGCACCGAAGAGGGTTAGGGTTACACAAATTCGGTTACAATGGTAGGAGATCTACATATCCGTATCGCCAAGCTTGCCTTCCACGCCAAGGAAAGTCCCATCCGGACACGGGACGAAGTCTTTAATCTTGTATCTTCATAGTCTAGGAGTCCGGCCAACGGTGATAGTTCGGCTATCCGGACACCCCCGAATCCAGGACTCCCTCAAGCCCCTTCTCCACCATTGGGATCGGCCTTCCGGACTGGCTAGGCTTGAATACGTATGATGATGCCTACATGAGATTGAAGAAGATAGCAATTGTGGAAGCCATGCGGCTACGATGATTACTATCTCATCGCGGTGTTCGACATAAGGATTGCCATCAATGCAAGAGGAAGTAATGGCAGAGGCTGGCGCATGTTGGCAGCGGCAGATTTGTACCCCTACATGTTCGAAGACGCCGTGCGCCATCTAGGCCGCATCTTTGCGGTGACAAGCCAGGGGACTTGTTTCATCTGGTTGACATCCTACAGTATGGGCGATTACAAATAGAATGCACAAACCTTCATTTGCATCCCTAACGGTACTCCATTATTTTGCACGGACCAGTCATCCCCCGATCAAAATAAGATCACCGATCTAGGATGTGCATTTGCATCCGCGATTTGGTCTAACCTGGAATCTTGTAGCCGACTTTGGCATATTGGGATCAACTATCTTAGCAGTTGTTACCCATGGTACCACTGATGTGCAACATGGTCACACAATCTACCACGATCGGATCGTCACCATCTACCCAGGTATTCCATTTTTTAACCCTCTCGCCTTCTCTTTCATTCTTGTACTAATAGTATACTTAGTAGTACTAGTAGGAGTATTTTTCACCTTGAAGGACGCGTATAGCTAGCTAGGCCCTTGAAGACTTGAACCCACTACCTGCCACCATTTTTATTTTTCCATGTCTTACTATCTCATCCATGTAGCCAAGAGTTGCTATATATAATAAGCCGGTTATTTTACTTCCTCTATACCAGATTAGTACTATTTGCTGCACAGTATTACCGACCGCCATATTTGAGCACAACATTATTATGCATGAACCATGACTATGTGCGTCACCATGTGTCCAGATCTGGGATGCCGCGTGTACCAGATGAACGGCGCTGAGTTCGACCCCCGTGATGCTACGTGGGTGACGAGGAACACTCTTGGAGAGTACTCTCTTTTCATCGGGGACAGCTACCCCATTGTGAAGCGGATGCCACCTTCCGTGCACGACACAGAAGGCCTGCCATTCATGAAGCATGGTTGTGTCTTCAGTGCGCACCGCCGGATGAACGACATGCTGGGACACACTATCCCTGATTTATGCCGCTTCAGCTTGGATGAGTCTCCATCGTGTGGAACCGGACTAGAAAGCTGCGACAATGATTCCCGTTGCCCACCGCTATGGATCGTGCCATCCATGAAGAACACCTGGGACTGGAACCTGTAGGAGGACATGTACCCCATCCATAACGTGTAAGTGGAGTACGGTAATTGTGAACAGTAGCGCTGTGAATATATGTAGACGAGTCGTGCACAAATTTATCACATGAATTGGAGATGAACTTGTGTGGCATACTGGCATTTGTCCTTTATAATTTATTACTAGTAAATGTGTTATGTGTACCTGCAACTTGTGTGGTTGTTGCACGGGCTCCAACATGCTCTTTGAGAAAAAAAAGGTGGCACAGCTTTGGATATACGTGACGTGGCGGTATCATACAATAGCATCATTCGCTATAGTTGTAGTACACTCCTACTAGGATGACAACTCCTATAAAACCTTGCGCTTGGCTCTTTGCCTCTTCGGGAGGTTCAACAGTTCATACTCGTGTAAACCTTGCACTTGGATCTTCGCCTCTTCGAAAGGTCCAACAATGATGATACTATAGTACAATATGCTTCTGGCAATCTGACACCGATTGAACTGCTGCACGTCCACCACAAGGGCGAGGGTGAGGGACAGGGAGAGGGCGCTGTAAGCCCTCTCCTCGTCATGTGAACCACCGCGCGCGTGGGCGAGGGAGAGGCATAGTAAGCAAGCTTCTCCTTGTTCGGCGAGTTGACGGGACACATCAAAGCAGTACTAGTACTAGTAGTCCATACTGCATCCTTTCCGATTAATATGGCTTAATTTGAAATGAGAAAAATACACTGGCGGTCAACGTATGTAACAATACGCTCTTTACGGTCACTATATATAGTTTTGCGGTGATTATACGATCACTAGCTCATCGTAGAGCACCGTATTGCACCCTAGTGACCGGCCACATAGTCGACGTGGCACTTTGTTGACTGGTTAAATTGTCACCTGGTTTCTAGGTCCCACCTATCAGTTGGCAGAGCAAAGAAATCAGTTAAACAAAACTTTACGCAGGCGCGACACGAGTCCAACCCTTGCACGCGAACCGCCCTGGCTGTGTATGTGAGTGCATGCACGTGTACTCCCTCGGTCTTCCAACAAAGAGTGTACATCGGCTATAAAACAAAGAGTGTAGTACATGATGTACATCTACACTTCTAATGCATTTAGCCTTTAATCTAAATTGATATTGATTGACTAATGCACCAACTTGTGCTGTAGGTATAGGCTACATGTATATCCTTTATTACAGCATGCAACGGCCTTAATTATGCCCTGGTCGATGTGTAAATCTCTAAATGTACAGTCTTTCATGGACGTAGGGAGTAGGTTGAGCACTTGAGCATGAGCGTGTGTGTTGCATCGTGTGCTGTGTGCCGCATGGGTGCGTGAGTGTTGTGTGTGTCCATGTGTACGTGTGAGTGTTGCATGTTGCATGCATGCATGCATGCATGGGGCTTACTCCCTCCCATTGACATGTTCATATTTCAAGCTTCCTCTATTCCCTCCATATGGTGATACACCCTCTGTTCCCAAATACGGAGTAAAAGCCAACTGAGTATTTGTCTTTCTACAGATTTCAACAAGTGACTAGGTACGGAGCAAAATGAGTGAAGTGAGCATAGAGGCATAGGGATACTGTAGAAAGGAAGTCCTCGCGATCCATTATTCCCCATCTCGGTCAGAGAGAACTATTCAACTAGTCTTCACAGTGAAGTGACAATACACGCTGCAACAGATGGGACATGTAATTAATAAGCTGAACCAGCATGTTGGTGTTACTAAATCAGCCTTACCCAGTACTGCCATCATGTTTGCCAGTAGAGCACGCTTCCGCAAATACGCCTACGCACCTCTGTCCTCCATTAACTGACATATGGGCCCTCTTGTGGTAGACCCACATGTCATCGGTGTAACTATTTACACTCCGAAGGACGATATATCCTGGTAGTAGTACTACTAGAACTGAGACTTAATGCACTTTCTTCCCTGTCTTCCACTCTTCTTCCTCCTCTCTACTTCTTCCTCCTCTCTTCTTCTTCCTCCTCTCTTCCCCATCGTCAGCCGCACAGCATTTACCCCCGCTCACTGCTCGCTCGCCCACGCCATCTTCCTTGGTAGCTCGCGCGTACCATATCCCCTCGCTCACTGCTCAGCCACATGACGAGAAGCTTCTTCGCTCGCCCGCCCGAATCCACTTCCCCGCTGGCTCACATGCACCGACTGACACGCAGAGCCACGATTGGAATTCCTGTTGGAAATATGCCCTAGAGGCAATAATAAAAGTATTATTATTATATTTCCTTGTTCATGATAATTGTCTTTTATTCATGCTATAACTGTATTATCCGGAAATCGTAATACACGTGTGAATACATAGACCACAATATGTCCCTAGTGAGCCTCTAGTTGACTAGCTCGTTGTGATCAACAGATAGTCATGGTTTCCTGGCTATGGACATTGGATGTCGTTGATAACGGGATCACATCATTAGGAGAATGATGTGATGGACAAGACCCAATCCTAAGACTAGCACAAAAGATCGTGTAGTTCATTTGCTAGAGCTTTGCCAATGTCAAGTATCTCTTCCTTCGACCATGAGAGCGTGTAACTCCTGGATACCGTAGGAGTGCTTTGGGTGTATCAAACGTCACAACGTAACTGGGTGACTATAAAGGTGCACTACAGGTATCTCCAAAAGTATCTATTGTTTTATGCGGATCAAGACTGGGATTTGTCACTCCGTGTAAACGGAGAGGTATCTCTGGGCCCACTCGGTAGGACATCATCATATGCGCAATGTGACCAAGGAGTTGATCACGGGATGATGTGTTACGGAACGAGTAAAGTGACTTGCCGGTAACGAGATTGAACAAGGTATTGGATACCGACGATCGAGTCTCGGGCAAGTAACATACCGATAGACAAAGGGAATTGAATACGGGATTGATTAAGTCCTTGACATCGTGGTTCATCCGATGAGATCATCGTGGAGCATGTGGGAGCCATCATGGGTATCCAGATCCCGCTGTTGGTTATTGACCAGAGAACGTCTCGGTCATGTCTACATGTCTCCCGAACCCGTAGGGTCTACACACTTAAGGTTCGATGATGCTAGGGTTATAAAGGAAGTTTGTATGTGGTTACCGAATGTTGTTCGGAGTCCCGGATGAGATCCCGGACGTCACGAGGAGTTCCGGAATGGTCCGGAGGTAAAGATTTATATATGGGAAGTCCTATTTTGGCCACCGGAAAATGTTCGGGATTTTTCGGTATTGTACCGGGAAGGTTCTAGAAGGTTCCGGAGTGGGGCCCACCTGCATGGGGGGACCCACATGGACGTGGGTAGTGGGGGCAAGGCCCCACACCCCTGGTCAAGGCGCACCAAGATCCCCCCTTAGAAGGAATAAGATCATATCCCGAAGGGATAAGATCAAGATCCCTAAAAAGGGGGGATAACAATTGGTGGGGAAGGAAATAATGAGATTTCTTTCCTCCCACCTTGACCAACGCCCCAATGGACTTGGAGGGCAAGAAACCAGCCCCTCCACCCCTATATATAGTGGGGAGGCGCATGGGAGCTATAGACGAAGTTCTGGTGCAGCCCTCCCCCTCTCACAAGTACTCCTCCTCTCCCGCGGTGCTTGGCGAAGCCCTGCAGGATTGCCACGCTCCTCCACCACCACCACGCCGTTTTGCTGCTGCTGGATGGAGTCTTCCTCAACCTCTCCCTCTCTCCTTGCTGGATCAAGGCTTGGGAGACGTCACCGGGCTGTATGTGTGTTGAACGCGGAGGTGCCGTGCGTTCAGCACTTGATCATCGGTGATTTGAATCACGACGAGTATGACTCCATCAACCCCGTTCACTTGAACGCTTCCGCTTAGCGATCTACAAGGGTATGTAGATGCACTCTCCTTCCCTCTTTGCTAGTTTCTCCATAGATAGATCTTGGTGACACGTAGGAAAATTTTGAATTTCTGCTACGTTCCCCAACAGTGGCATCATGAGCTAGGTCTATTGCGTAGATTCTTTGCATGAGTAGAACAAAAAGTAGTTGTGGGCATTGATGTTGTTCAATATGCTTACCATTACTAGTCCAATCTTGTTTCGACGGTATTGTGGGATGAAGCGGCCCGGACCAACCTTACATGTACTCTTACGTGAGACGGGTTCCACCGATTGACATGCACTTGGTGCATAAGGTGGCTAGCGGGTGCCAGTCTCTCCCACTTTAGTCGGAACGGATTCGATGAAAAGGGTCCTTATGAAGGGTAAATAGCAATTGGCATATCCCGTTGTGGTTTTGCGTAGGTAAGAAACGTTCTTGCTAGAAACCCATAGCAGCCACGTAAAACATGCAACAACAATTAGAGGACGTCTAACTTGTTTTTGCAGGGTATGCTTTGTGATGTGATATGGCCAAGAAGAATGTGATGAATGATATGTGATGTATGAGATTGATCATGTTCTTGTAATAGGATTCACGACTTGCATGTCGATGAATATGACAACCGGCAGGAGCCATAGGAGTTGTCTTTATTTATTGTATGACCTGCGTGTCATTGAACAACGCCATGTAATTACTTTACTTTATTGCTAACCGGTAGCCATAGTAGTAGAAGTAATAGTTGGCGAGACAACTTCATGAAGACACGATGATGGAGATCATGATGATGGAGATCATGGTGTCATGCCGGTGACGATGATGATCACGGAGCCCCGAAGATGGAGATCAAAAGGAGCAAAATGATATTGGCCATATCATGTCACTATTTGATTGCATGTGATGTTTATCATGTTTATGCATCTTGTTTACTTAGGACGACGGTAGTAAATAAGATGATCCCTTACAAAATTTCAAGAAGTGTTCTCCCCTAACTGTGCACCGTTGCTACAGTTCGTCGCTTCTAAGCACCACGTGATGATCGGGTGTGATGGATTCTTACGTTCACATACAACGGGTGTAAGACAGTTTTACACAGCGAATACACTTAGGGTTAACTTGACGAGCCTAGCATGTGCAGACATGGCCTCGGAACACGGAGACCGAAAGGTCGAGCATGAGTCGTATAGCAGATACGATCAACATGAAGATGTTCACCGATGATGACTAGTCCGTCTCACGTGATGATCGGACACGGCCTAGTTGACTCGGATCATGTAATCACTTAGATGACCAGAGGGATGTCTATTTGAGTGGGAGTTCATAAGATGAACTTAATTATCTTGAACATAGTCAAAAGACCTTTTGCAAATTATGTCGTAGCTCGCGCTTTAGTTCTACTGTTTTAGACATGTTCCTAGAGAAAATATAGTTGAAAGTTGATAGTAGCAATTATGCGGACAGTAGAAAGCTTATGTCCTTAATGCACTGCTCAGTGTGCTGAACCCCAAACGTCGTTTGTGGATGTTGCGAACATCGGACATACACGTTTTGATAACTACGTGATAGTTCAGTTAAACGGTTTAGAGTTGAGGCACTAAAGACATTTTCGAAACGTCACGGAACATATGAGATGTTTCGAGGGCTGAAATTGGGATTTCAGGCTCGTGCCCACGTCAAGAGGTATGAGACCTCCGACGATTTTCTTAGCCTGCAAACTAAGGGAGAAAAACTCAATCGTTGAGCTTGTGCTCAGATTGTCTGAGTGCAACAATCACTTGAATCGAGTGGGAGTTGATCTTCCAGATAAGATAGTGATGTTTCCCCAAAGTCATTGCCACCAAGCTGCTAGAGCTTCGTGATGAACTATAACATATCAGGGATAGATATGATGATCCTTGAAATATTCGTGATGTTTGACACCGCGAAAGTAGAAATCAAGAAGGAGCATCAATTGTTGATGGTTGGTGAAACCACTAGTTTCAAGAAGGGCAAGGGCAAGAAGGGATACTTCATGAAACGGCAATTCAGCTGCTGCTCTAGTGAAGAAACCCAAGGTTGAACCCAAACCCGAGACTAAGTGCTTTTGTAATAAAGGGAACAGCCACTGGAGCAGAATTACCCTAGATACTTGGTAGATGAGAAGGCTGGCAAGGTCGATAGAAGTATATTGGATATACATTGTGTTGATGTGTACTTTACTAGTACTCCTAGTAGCACCAGGGTATTAGATACCGGTTCGGTTGCTAAGTGTTAGTAACTCGAAATAAAAGCTACGAAATAAACGGAGACTAGCTAAAGGTGAGCTGACGATATGTGTTGGAAATGTTTCCAATGTTGATATGATCAAGCATCGCACGCTCCCTCTACCATCGAGATTGGTGTTAAAACCTGAATAATTGTTATTTGGTGTTTGCGTAGAGCATAGACATGATTGGATTATGACTATTGCAATACGGTTATTCATTTAAGGAGAATAATAGTTACTCTATTTATGTGAATAATACCTTCAGTGGTCTTGCACCTAAAAATGGTTTATTGAATCTCCATCATGGTGATACACATTTTCATGCCAAAAGATAGTAATGATAGTACCACTTACTGGTGGCACTGCCATGTAAGTCATATTGGTTTAAAACGCATGAAGAAGCTCCATGTTGATGGATCTTTGGACTCACTCGTTTTTGAAAAGTTTGAGACATGCGAACCATGTCTATTGGTGTATACGCATGAAGAAACTCCATGCAGATGGATCGTTTGGACTCACTTGATTTTGAATCACTTGAGATATGCAAATCATACCACATGGGCAAGATGACTGAAAAGCCTCGTTTTCAGTAAGATGGAACAAGATAGCAACTTGTTGGAAGTAACACATTTTGATGTGTGCAGTCCAATGAGTGCTGAGGCATGCAGTGAATATCGTTATGTTCTTACTTCACAGATGATTCGAGTAGATGTTGAGAATATTTACTTGATGAAACACAAGTCTGAATTATTGAATGGTTCAAGTAATTTCAGAGTGAAGTAGAAGATCATTGTGACAAGAGGATAAAATGTCTATGATATGATCATAGAGATGAATATCTGAGTTACGAGTTTTGGCACACAATTAAGACATTGTGGAAATTGTTTCGCAATTAATACCGCCTGGAACACCATAGTGTGATGGTGTGTCCGAACATCATAGTTGCACCCTATTGGATATGGTGCGTACCATGATGTCTCTTATCGAATTACCACTATCGTTCATGGGTTAGGCATTAGAGACAACCACATTCACTTTAAATAGGGCACCACGTAATTCCGATGAGATGACACCGTATGAATTATGGTTTAGAGAAACCTAAGTGTTCGTTTCTTAAAGGTTTGGGGCTGCGACGCTTATGTGAAAAAGTTTCAGGATTGATAAGCTCGAACCAAAAGCGGATAAAATACATCTTCATAGGACACCCAAAACAGTTGGGTATACCTCCTAATTCAGATCCGAAAGCAATATGGATTGTTTCTTGAATCGGGTCCTTTCTCAAGGAAAGGTTTCTCTCGAAAGAGTTGAGTGGGAGGATGGTGGAGACTTGATATGGTTATTGAACCATCACTTCAACCAGTGTGTATCAGGGCACAGGAAGTTGTTCATGTGGCACCTACACCAATTGAAGTGGAAGCTTATGATATTGATCATGAAGTTTCGGATCAAATCACTGTCGTACCTCGTAGGGTGACAAGGATACGTACTACTTCAGAGTGGTACGGTAATCCTGTCTTGGAAGTCATGTTGCTAGACAACAATGAACCTACAAGCTATGGAGAAGCGATGGTGGGCCCGGATTCCGATAAATGGCTTGAGGCCATAAAATCCGAGAGAGGATCCATGTATGAAAACAAAGTGTAGACTTTGGCAGAACGGCTCGATGGTCGTAAGGCTAATGAGTACAGATGGATTTCAAAAGGAAGACGGACAATGATGGTAAATGTCACCATTAAGAAAGCTCGACTTGTCGTTAAGATGTTTTTCGACAAGTTCAAGGAGTTGACTACGATGAGATTTTCTCACTCATAGCGATGCTAAGAGTCTGTTGGAATTATATTAGCGATTACTGCATTATTTATGAAATCTTGCAGATAGGATGTCAAAACATTGTTTCCTCGACGATTTTAATGAGGAAAGGTTGTATGTGATACAACCGGAAGGTTTTGTCAATCCCGAAAGATGCTAATAAGTATGCAAAGCTCCAGCAATCCTTCTAAGGACTGGAGTGAGCATCTCGGAGTTGGAATGTATGCTTTGATGATGATCAAAAATTTTGGGTTTGTACAAAGTTTATGAGAAACTTGTATTTCCAAAGAAGTGAGTGGGAGCACTATATAATTTCTGATGAGTATATGTTGTTGACATATTGTTGATCAGAAATGACGTAGAATTTCTGGAAAGCATATAGGGTTATTTTGAAAGTGTTTTTCAATGGAAAGCCTGGATTAAGCTACTTGAGCATTAAGCATCAAGATCTATAAGGATAGATCAAAATGCTTAATAATACTTTCAAATGAGCACATACCTTGACATGATCTTGAAGGTGTTCAAGATGGACCAGTCAAAGAAGGAGTTCTTGCCTGAGTTGTAAGGTACGAAGTTAAGACTTAAAGCTCGACCACGGCAGAATAGAGAGAAAGGACGAAGGTCGTCCCCTATGCTTAAGACGTAGGCTCTTCAGTATGCTATGCTGTGTACCGCACCTGAAGTGTGCCTTGCCATGAGTCAGTCAAGGGGTACAAGAGTGATCCAAGAATGGCTCACAGGACAGCGGTCAAAGTTATCCTTAGTAACTAGTGGACTAAGGAATTTTCTCGATTATGGAGGTGGTAAAAGAGTTCGTCGTAAAGGTTACGACGATGCAAGCTTGACACCTATCCGGATAGCTCTGAGTAGAGAGACCGGATACATATAATGGAGCAATAATTTAGAATAGCTCCAAGTAGAACAGTTGTTTGGAATAGCTCCAAATAGAGCGTGGTAGCTGCATCTAGGAGATGACATAGAGATTGTAAAGCACACACGGATCTGAAAAGTTCAGACCCGTTGACTAAAACCTCTCTCACAAGCAACATGATCAAACATAAAACTCATTGAGTGTTAATCACATAGTGATGTGAACTAGACTACTGACTCTAGTAAACTCTTGGGTATTAGTCACATGGCGATGTGACCTGTGAGTGTTAATCACATGGCGATGTGAACTAGATTATTGACTCTAGTGCAAGTGGGAGACTGTTGGAAATATGCCCTAGAGGCAATAATAAAAGTATTATTATTATATTTCCTTGTTCATGATAATTGTCTTTTATTCATGCTATAACTGTATTATCCGGAAATCATAATACACGTGTGAATACATAGACCACAATATGTCCCTAGTGAGCCTCTAGTTGACTAGCTCGTTGTGATCAACAGATAGTCATGGTTTCCTGGCTATGGACATTGGATGTCGTTGATAACGGGATCACATCATTAGGAGAATGATGTGATGGACAAGACCCAATCCTAAGACTAGCACAAAAGATCGTGTAGTTCATTTGCTAGAGCTTTGCCAATGTCAAGTATCTCTTCCTTCGACCATGAGGGCGTGTAACTCCTGGATACCGTAGGAGTGCTTTGGGTGTATCAAACGTCACAACGTAACTGGGTGACTATAAAGGTGCACTACAGGTATCTCCGAGAGTATCTATTGTTTTATGCGGATCGAGACTGGGATTTGTCACTCCGTGTAAACGGAGAGGTATCTCTGGGCCCACTCGGTAGGACATCATCATATGCGCAATGTGACCAAGGAGTTGATCACGGGATGATGTGTTACGGAACGAGTAAAGTGACTTGCCGGTAACGAGATTGAACAAGGTATTGGATACCGACGATCGAATCTCGGGCAAGTAACATACCGATAGACAAAGGGAATTGAATACGGGATTGATTAAGTCCTTGACATCGTGGTTCATCCGATGAGATCATCGTGGAACATGTGGGAGCCATCATGGGTATCCAGATCCCGCTGTTGGTTATTGACCGGAGAACGTCTCGGTCATGTCTACATGTCTCCCGAACCCGTAGGGTCTACACACTTAAGGTTCGATGACGCTAGGGTTATAAAGGAAGTTTGCATGTGGTTACCGAATGTTGTTCGGAGTCCCGGATGAGATCCCGGACATCACGAGGAGTTCCGGAATGGTCTGGAGGTAAAGATTTATATATGGGAAGTCCTATATTGGCCACCGGAAAATGTTCGGGATTTTTCGGTATTGTACCGGGAAGGTTCTAGAAGGTTCCGGAGTGGGGCCCACCTGCATGGGGGGACCCACATGGACGTGGGTAGTGGGGGCAAGGCCCCACACCCCTGGTCAAGGCGCACCAAGATCCCCCCTTAGAAGGAATAAGATCATATCCCGAAGGGATAAGATCAAGATCCCTAAAAAGGGGGGATAACAATCGGTGGGGAAGGAAATAATGAGATTTCTTTCCTCCCACCTTGGCCAACGCCCCAATGGACTTGGAGGGCAAGAAACCAGCCCCTCCACCCCTATATATAGTGGGGAGGCGCATGGGAGCTATAGACGAAGTTCTGGTGCAGCCCTCCCCCTCTCACAAGTACTCCTCCTCTCCCGCGGTGCTTGGCGAAGCCCTGCAGGATTGCCACGCTCCTCCACCACCACCACGCCGTTTTGCTGCTGCTGGATGGAGTATTCCTCAACCTCTCCCTCTCTCCTTGCTGGATCAAGGCTTGGGAGACGTCACCGGGCTGTATGTGTGTTGAACGCGGAGGTGCCGTGCGTTCGGCACTTGATCATCAGTGATTTGAATCACGACGAGTACGACTCCATCAACCCCGTTCACTTGAACGCTTCCGCTTAGCGATCTACAAGGGTATGTAGATGCACTCTCCTTCCCTCGTTGCTAGTTTCTCCATAGATAGATCTTGGTGACACGTAGGAAAATTTTGAATTTCTGCTACGTTCCCCAACAATTCCCTCCCCGATGTTCTCTTGGAGCAGATCTGTAATCGTATGGACCTAATCAGCACCGTCCGTCTAGCTGCATGCTCGTTGTCTTTGTACCTCTACTCGTCTGCAACCAGCTGGCTCTTTTCAAGACACCCTGCTTGCTGATGCCCGATCCCCGCAGGTGGCCCAGACACCGACTTGACGATCCTACGGAGGTTGCCGTGGTGCCCCTCGACATGCTACCACTACCCGTCCACCTGTCCTTCATGCGCGGCCACTACTGGGTGGGCATGAAGGCCAACTAGATCGTCCTCATCCACCAATCTGGTAGTCCATGGTGTCTCGTGGATATCTACACCCAGCGAGGGATCACCCTTCCATCGTTGGATACCGCCGCCATCGAGCCTCACGGCCCGTCGGACACTCCTTCCTACTACGCACGAGACGCCTCAAGCTATTGGCTCGACCTCTATTTGCTGAAAGTTGTAATCTGGGAAGTGCCCACACCATCAGAAGACTAAATGGATTACAAGCTCATTGCCTTGTTCAACATGGGATTAGTCTATATGGAATCCGGCCGCCATACATGGTTATGGCTCATCATCAATCCTGTTGAGGCAACATTTCTGTCTGATGCTATAGTGCATGATGGCATCATTTACGCGGTCGACGCACAGATTGGCTGCCTATACTGGTGGAATCTATCGTCGTGTAATTATTCTATCTCATCTCATCTTTACCTTATGAATACGAGTGCCTGTTCATTGTTACAAATTTAGAATACATAGTATGTCTATAACCACATCATTGCCATATGTTCCTCTCATTTCCTAGATTTTTATGACCACACATGTTATTGTTAGAGTTGATATGAGAACAATTTGCATCTAATGATTGTTAGAATACATATTATGAGCATAACATCATGATTGCTATATTACTCTCGTTTACAAGATTTCTATAACAACGCATGTTATTGCTTAGAGTTGATATGAGAACAGTAGTAGTAAGTGCTATGGTAGAATATGAGTAGGCTCTGTCATAGTAATTGTTTTCCTATCATTGTTACATGATGTTTGAACCATGACATATTGCTAGAATATGAAAGCCATTGGCTTATTTTTTTAACTTGGGGTATGATTATGACCACGGCACTGCAATTCTGTGTCTATGATGTGTGTCACTGTTATAATAATCTTAATTCCACACATACTGTGAACATGATTGTTTATTTTTGTCCTTTTGGTCTCCAATTTGAATTGTTGCAGCAGACGCAAATGCGCTGGCCTTCATGATTCCAGGACCTGGAATCATACCAGCCGAGGGGTGGTGGTTTATCGCTCGTTCAACAGATGGCGGTCATTTGATGCTCATTCGCACGTACCAAATTGACCAAACCATTACATCAAACCACATGCAGTACAATGCATGGGGCGTTCCTGACATTGATGGCTATGGATTCTTTGTGTTCGAGAAAGATCCCAGCTCCGTTGGGCCAGGCGTATTCAAATGGAGGCGGGTTTACAGCCTCGGCAACCACTCCTTGTTCCTCGGGCTCAATTATCCGATCATCTAACCAATCATCGATCATATCACCGGCGATGATTACCGTGCTATGCAACTTCCATTCGCGACGGGGGACTGTGTTTACACATCATACCATGGGTTTCATGAATCACCATATCCAGAGATTCGTCGATGCATCTTGTTGCCAGATAATCTTCAGTGTGTGAAAGGCATCAAGCTTCCATGCGATGGATGGCTTTTGCAAACCCGACATGGAGCGATGTGGTTCATGCCAACAACAAATATGCACAACTTGATTCGTGCTGATATCTAGACTGAGCCATGTATTCTGCTGCTGTAACACGAACCTCTTTTGTTGGATATTATGTACTGTTGTTAGTTTGAAGCACTCCTCCGGTTTGAAGGATAGATACCTTCCTGGGATCAAGTGCATCCTAACTCACCTGCGTAGGATGTACTGATAATAATGATGGAGATGCTGTGCAGAAGCCATATATATACATATACATATATATATATATATATATAGGGTGGGTCTATTATGATAACACCCCTTAAGACCTTATTCTGCACACCCAAACCTTATTCTGCTAACACTTACGAACCGCATAGGTAGCTACAAACTAACGATGACAGAACTGCACTGAACAAAACACCTACCCCCACCTAATCCTATCGCCCCCTCCCTACTCCCCTCTTCTCTGGTCCTCGACCCACCCTGCCGCCGCACCACCTCCACATCCCACCCCACCGCCGCACCAGCTCCCTACCCCGCATGGCCGGCGTCGGATCCGTGCATCGCCGTTCCTGCCAACCACCGGGTCGAGGGGGTGCTAGATCCGCCCCATCGCCATCCTCCCGCGTCTTGCCGACGATGGATGCACCTAGTAGGG
>NC_041389.1:50632619-50638066 GCF_002162155.2 Triticum dicoccoides
CTCTGTCCATGGCCAGACACAGGCCGGGGCATCGTCTCTGACCTCCGCTAAGATCCACGGCCACCGCGCCACCACTCCCTCACCCCCCCCCTCAGGCCATGCGCCCCTCCCGCGATGCCCAGCCACTCGATCCAGGCCGCGTCGGCCGTCCCGCGGCGCGTTGCCGCCGGATCCAGGCTGCACCGACTCTCCTGCGCCCCTGCCGCCGTCTTCAGGCCGCGGGCAACCCTTCCTTCCCTCCCCATCCGGCAACCTGCAGGACGCCCCTCCCCTGTCCCTACAAAACTCCCTCCGGCGGGCCTCCTCTCCCTGCAAAACTCCCTCTGGCAAGGCCTAGTGCACATCCATCCTGGCGGCTCACATGCAGTTCGGCCAATGATGGCATGTGGTCTGGCGTGCGATGACATGCAGTTCTTCACCTTCCCCACAGTACACGAGAAGAGCCCCTGACGATGCCAGGTGAGTCCCTCCCTCTGTTCGACTTCATCCACCGTGGAGCGGTGCCTACAACGGCCGCCCGATGTGGCTGCGTTGCCGTTCCTTGATCTCACTGTCTTTCTCACCTCTGTGTAGGCCGACGGCTGGACGAGAGGAGGTGCTATCCTTCCATAGCGCATCCATGGCGGCTCACCCCCGTGTCAACGAGATTTGTCATTTGCTTCACTGATTTTGTGTTTTTCTGAAGAAAAAAAATCAAAGTGCAATGTAGTCCGCTGTTATTTGCTCTTGAGATCCAGCTTGCTTATTTTTACAGGAAGAAAAGCGAGGCAGTTCGGTTGAATGTTGCGTTGCATTTTTTTTGCAGTTTTGTCATGCAGTTTGGAGCGAGCCTCCCTCTTGTGAAGTCCTTCGGCGCGTCCATGCAGCACGGCAAGTGAGTGAGTGCAGTCCACGACACTTGGGTCGCTTGTGGCCGCCGTGCAATGCCCATGCTACTCCCCTCTGGGGAGCTTTGTGTTTTTTTCATGAAGTGTGGTTGTGTGAATCATGCAGTTCGTTTCTGATTTGTGCGTGCATATGTTTTTTTGTGTGAGTTCCCGCAGTTTGAAAAAACAGCTGCAATGCTATGTGAAACAAAAATGCAGTCCACCCGCCTCCTCCCCGCAGTGCAAAAATCAATATTAACCAAAAAAATATATATGCAGTGCACTAAGGGAATACCAAAAAACTACATAGAGCAAAAAGAAAAAGGAAAATGCAGTGCACTCTAGTCTTATAAAAAGCCCACTATGAAGGACTTTGAAGTCCACATCATTTGGAAAAAATTGTATTTACAAAAGTTTACACTGTGTCCGTTCAAGACGCATTAAAATAATGAAAAAAGAAACTAATGTGGCTCACTTTTGAGAGTTCTTGTGATTCACTTTTAAGAGTGTTGCATTTCACTTCCTCGTCTAAAAAATTTTAAGTCTGACAAAAGAAACAATGAAGTGCACTTGTCCATCTGACGCAGTGCGGTTTCTTCCTCGTCTTCAAAAATTTACGTCCCACAAAAAAAGAAACCATGCAGTTCTCTTACCCGTCTGATGCAGTGTGGTTTTTCGTCCGATGCAGTACGGTTTTCAGTCGGATGAAGTACCCACGTCGATTTGGGTGTTGCGAAAAACAGAGTGTCCGCATTTCGGTAAATTCAAAATTCCTCTTAAACTTTAAATAACTAGAGAGAGTGTTCTACATGAAAAAGTTGCGCCTCGTCGATATCTTTCCAACGGCGTATAATTTGAATCATTTCGACCAGCGGTTTGCAAAAATTTCACGAGAAACGGCCGCTGCCTCCCGTCGTCAGTCGCACGATTTTTAAAATTAACTAAAAACCGTAAGGAATCTCAAAACCATTTCAACATATGAAAGTTGCGCCTTGTCCGTAGCTTTCCAACAGCGTATCATATGAGTCGTTTCGACAAACGGTTAGAAAACTGGAGCAAAAAGAGTACTGAAAATTTCAAAAAAATTTAAAAACAGAGTTCCGCGATTTAGTAAATTTGAAACTGCTCTTAAACCGTAACGAAACGGAGAAAGATTTATATATATGAAAAATATGCGCCTCGACGATATCTATCCAACGGCATATCATTTGCTTCGTTCCGACAAGCGGTTTAGAAAAAAAGCGAAAAAACGCTCGCTGCCACTCGTTATCCGACGCACTATTTTCAAAACTGCTCTTAAACCGTGTGGAATCTCAAAAAGTGTTCAACATGTCGAAGTTGCGCATAATCCATAGCTTTACAATGGTATATTACACGCCTCATTCCGATAAACGGTTAAAAAATTAGAGCGAAAACAGTACCGAAAAAATAACACGTGCAATTTTTTCCGACGAGAAGTTCACTAGTCTATATTGCAGTGCTCATCGTCAAAATGTTGCAGTGCGCTTCTGTTGAGCGTGCAGTGCCGAAGTGGTGTGCAGAATAGTTATTCTGCTAATATTAGCAGAATAGACCGTATATATATATATATATATATATATATATATATATATATATATATATATATATATATATATATATTAGTTAGGCTTCAAATGCGTACTTGTTAGTTAAACCTATGTATAAACTAGTAAGATGACCGTGCTACGCTACGAAACCAAAAAAAAAGGTAATAACAAGTATGCAAGCGAAAGAGACATAGTTGCAATTTTTTGCATTCCCTATGCTCATCGGTCAGTTAAAATCCATTTCCTTTGTAAAAAGATCACATAAAAGGCTACTCTTGCCTTTTAGCTAGTGATGGACAAAAGTAGTACTAAGATCAACAATAAAATTCACATCCATAGCATCTCATAAGGGAACATAATGAATATTACATCTGAAAGTACAAAAGAAACTACCTAGTTAATAGTATTTCGTATACAAATTTAGACAAGTTATCTCCCCCAATGCTTGCCTCTGCTCGAGTGGTAAACTCTGCAGGCACACTCTTTGGTGGGCGTTCTTCTCTTGCATTTCTTCAAGTGTTAAACTTTGCATGCGAATTCTTCGGCAATCATTGATTCTCCCCTTATGTGTTAAACATTGCCACCATGCTCTATCACGGTCCTGGCTTTCCTTTGCTCTTATGTAAGGCTAGCATCACAAGTAGAATCATAGGAACATTTCCTCCTAAGATAATCCCATGATAGATAATTTTTAAAATTAATGTACTTATACAAACACGTCAATATACTAATGTATAAAATGTCATTCAAAGTATATACAGTTAGAGAATAATACCTTCTGAGCTTTCTCCTTATTCCAATGTACTAATTGATGTTAGAGTAGCAAAGGCGGGTAGCTAATTGGTCTGGTAGAATTTCAAGGGGTAAGATAAGGACTCTAGTTCTCTTTAGTGGAGCCATCGCTTGGAACCAACCATGCCATTCTCACATATTTTAATCCTTTTCTCTCATGTGTACTGCCTCAAAAGATTACTAATTACACTCCAGTATAATTGCATGATGATTAAGTAAATGTGAAGTATCCTTAGAACTACAAACTGATATGAGGAACAGACCAAATCTCCAATTTGAGCATATCATTAGTTCCCACTATCTGACCTAATTAGTTGTACATGTAGTTTGATCAAGTCTCCAGTTTGAGCAATTTCTTCCCTATGTCAAATAGTGTCTCAAGGGTGGCGAATGAATTTCTCATATTATTGTGCATAATATACAGAATTTTTATTTTCATTGTAGTAATATATCCCTCCTGACCAACAAATATACAAATAATACTTGTCGTGTATAAAAGCTACACCACTACAAAAAATGTTTAAGTCTGTTGGGAGGTTTTAATCAATATAAACCAAGGCATCCAAATAAATTGAAAACAGTTATATATTGTACAAGGAGTCTTTTTGAGATCGAGACGTTGTTTCATATTGACTTCCAGTGCTACTCATAGAAGAATTTGGTCATAAGTCAAATCAAGATTAGAACTATACAATGAAATTGAAAACTTTAAGTCAAATCAAGGAGGTGAACGGACGACCACCAATAGGAAATTAGACCATACCTACATTTTCTCACAGCCATACACTTTCTCAGAGTTGTGACGCTGGGTTGCACTCTTCAATGATCTGCAAGAAAACGTCCTGAACTTGATTCAAACTTAATGGACCAGCTTTTGCCTTTTCCTCTGCTCCCTTTACCTCTCCCAATGTAAAGAAAGAAAGAATGTGAAAAAAACACTACCTCATAAGATTCCTTAACAATGTGTTCATCCACCCAACCAAATGTTTTATTTTTCAGAAACACGTACATCTGAAGCAAAGAGTCCTACTGTTTTGACATAGCTCCTTAAAAAATTGCCTGAAACGTTTTTGAGCTCCATCCCTAATCCAATTAACTGAACTGAAGTGACCTGGCAATTTATTCAAGTAAAGCAGAGAGTTGGCACATTGAGTAACTGAGAATGAACTGGATTGAATTACCAAGCTAACAAACTAATAAAGTAGATTGTACTTGATGTCTCTGATCTTGATACAACAAAGAGGAAAATCTTATCTTTATTCATTGAGTGTGGGACTTGAGAAGTTTTCTCCATGATAAGGCATTTAGCCATGCTTAATCATGCTACTCTACTTACCTTGCATCAAATCATGCCATGTACAAAAATCTGACAGAGACCACAATGAGAAAATGGTGTGAATATTGAATAAAAAATCTGGTAACAACCCGAGGAGATGGAGTACCATAGATGAAATAAAAGCCTCTACAGAGAATCAATTATAAAAGGCTTCAGCAGTTCACGAGTTAGTTTGCAGATCCACATATGATTCATTATTACACGTCTCACAAATTCACATGTTTAGGAGATACCACAGTTTCAGTCACACAAATGTAACTTACGGAGGGCAGCACGGATCTGATAAACACAAATGTGTAGGGCTTGGACCTGAACAAGCGATGGAAACGAGCCGATCTGAAATGCATCGTCATGTTCATCGGGAGGGCTTGGACGGAACAAGCGATGGAAACGAGGCCTGGCGTACCGCAAAACGGAGGAAACGGCCTTGTGTTCGATCGGCCATGTTCGAAACGGGATCTTGTTCATCGGGAGGGGTCCGGTGTACCGCAAAACGGAGGAAACGGACCTCCTACGGTCGAAACAGGGGTCCTGTTGATAGGGAGAGGTGTGGCGTACCGCAAAACGGACGAAACGGACTTGTGTTGGAGCGCTACGGTCGAAACTGGGGTCCTGTTGATCGGGAGGGGTGTGGCGTACCGCAAAACGGACGAAACGGACTTGTGTTGGAGTGCTACAGTCGAAACGGGGGTCCTGTTCTTCGGGAGGGGTGTGGCTTACTGCAGAACGGGACTCCATGGAATACTGTTCCTCTCCACCTCGACCTCCTTCGGCTACTGTTCAACCACCCCTCCACCGTCTACTGTTCATTCAGCCCTCCATAGGGTCGTCCTATTCATCCAGCCCTCCCACGGGGTCCTGTTCATCCAGCCCCAACCGGCTCGA
>NC_041389.1:50638284-50656598 GCF_002162155.2 Triticum dicoccoides
CACGCAATGCTCACTGTTCATCTAGAGATGCAGCATCGATCGTCTTCAGTTAGCAGCAGTAGCAAAGGAATCGCTCGATCGAGTTCAGTTAACAACCATCAATCGATCGCTTGGGTTCAGTCAATCGCTTAGGTTCAGTTAGAGCCCAACGCCTCGCTCGGGTTCAGTTAGAGCCAACGCCATGCACACACGCGCGTACATGTATGAGAGAAACACGCATTGCTCGGCTCCGACCTCCCACCGTAACCGGGAACTCCCCAAAATTTTCCTCGCCCTCGCTTCTTCCACGGTTTTTTCCATCATGGACGGCCCAAAGAATGTCATGCAGCTGCGTCTCCGTCCCGCCCAGGATGAAAAGCCCATTTTCTGTCATGATTTTTTGTCATGGAAGTAGGAGCCCACCACTTCTATGATGATACCGGGTTTTTTCACAATTATCGTCATAGAAGTGTCATAAGTATGACAGAAAAAAGCTTCGTTCGGCCCAAATGTCACGGATGTGTCTTTTTTTTGTAGTGTCTCCTCCGGCCGCCCTCTCCCTCCGGCCTTCGAATGTCGCCCCGCTCCCCCTTCACCGGTCGTTTTTCTACCTCTGTCATGCGCGGCGGCAGCGCATCTACCAGGGAGGTCGCGAGAGGGGTGAGTTTATTCTTTCCTTCTCTGTCTCATGGCCATATCATTGATCTTGCTCGCTCTAGCGCTAATTCTGATTTGGAAAAGTAGATCCTGATCAAACTTGGTATAGATTTGTGGTGCACGCATGGAATTGTTTGATGCTGCTTGAGGAGGTAATAAATCTTTCTAGAGGCCCAAAGATTCAGTTCACCTTTCTAGGTATTTCAGTTTCAGGCTTGCATTATTTCTAGAGGCCCAAAGATTCAGTTCACCTTTCTAGGTATTTCAGTTTCAGGCTTGCATTATTTCTAGAGGCCCAAAGATTCAGTTCACCTTTCTAGATATTTTAGTTACAAGCTTGAATTATTTCTAGAGGCCCAAATATTAAGTTCCCAATCGGCAGCAAGCGGCCCTGCTACCCATGCTGGTGTCGACCTCAACTCGCAAGGGCCAGCGTCGGAGGGGTTCCCGAGGCTTGGGCTCTATAGAGCCTTCCTCCAGAGCGACGATGGCGAGCTCCTCCCTCGGTGCGCGAGGGGCTCCGGGCTCCCTCCCTATCGTGAATGACTTCCGTGATGAGTTAGCTCATGCTTTGTTTCATGGAGTTTTTTTTGTGAAGCTTGATTGACGACTTGTATGTTTAAGTGGGATATCTCATTTGTATGTACAAAGTAAAAAAATATCATGTTTTGCATGCTTGATTTGTAAAGATGGTTCGCTTATGTCAATTGTGAGCGGGAGGAGGCCATAGAAGAGCCGGCCACACCAAATCCGACAGGAAATAGGGTCCAAAGTAGTCAAATGGTTGATAAAGAGCATTTATTGTCAATCTAACCATGCCATCCATACACCTCTTTGGTTTAGAGTTAGTTCAGGGTTAGAATCTAACTCTAACCTCTAACTGAGTTAGAGTTCTCCTCGCCTCGGTTCATCACCATCATACTTTCCCCATTCCCGTGTTTTCATATCCTGCGAATCAAAGAGGCCCTTTTTTGCGGGAAAAATCAAAGAGGCCCTTCGACTGGTTTAGGTCCGGTCATTTTTTATAAACGTGTTATGTCCAAAATTTAACGAACGTGCTCCGATTTCTATGAAAATAATCCAGTTTCATGTAGTAATTCATTCATTTATTTATTCTTCTACGGGGGGTTTGCATGTAATTTGTGAGGTCTGAAATGTAAAGTACCCTGGCATATGCTCCGAGTCGTGCATGCACTATGACTCAGATGCTCTATGTCCTACATGTCGGCGAATGGGAGCACGTGGAAATAGCCTAGGAGTACATATAGGAGGATAAATGCGTGAAAAAATATGTATTGTGAAGCGTAGCTGCGGTTCGAAAAGGAGACCTAAAGTGATGATAGCTATAGGTCGCATGCACCCAACTAGTGGTACTAGACATACGACTAATTTTTCCCTCAAAAAGATAGGCACGAGTGCTTAATACTCCTATTCTATAAACACGAGTCCCATCTGACAACAGCGTCCGTGCTACAGCTAGCTCTCCTCCCTCATTTCTGTCTTCTAATTCTAAACTCGGCCGACGCCCGGTGGGCGGCGTGGGTTTGCTCAACTATGGTCCCACCTCATAGTGAAAACGTTACGACTGGAATAAAAATGCCATATACTCCCTCCGTTCCTAAATATAAGCCTTTTTAGATACTATTTCAAATAGAATATAGCATACAGATGTATGTAGACATAGTTTAGAGTGTAGATTCACTCATTTTGCTCCGTATGTAGTAGTCACTTGCTGGAATCTTTAGAAAGACTTATATTTGGGAACAGAGGGAATACTATACTAATAAAACATTAAGGCCACGAGGCGATGCAGTGCTGGTTACAGGAGGCAAGAAGAAGAGATGCATCCATCGACGATGTCCACCTCCTCGACTCAGGGTGCCGGCCCACCGAACGACGCCTAAGTAGCAGCAGCTTTCGTGGCCAGGTCGACGTGCTTCTGAACAATGGCATCCAAAGATTCCAGCCGCTGGAAGAAGGCCAACGTCTTCCTGTCCTTGCTTGCCTTGTAGTGGCATATGTAGACGATTTCCTCGTAGATGTGGATGTGTAGGTCGACGGTTTCTTGCATGGCGAGGCGCTGCACGGCGAGCGCGGCCTCGAGGTGCACATTCTTCGTCGTGACCTCCGGCACCTGCAGGGCCACCAGGGCTTGATAGAGTTCGTCGCCATGAAGGCCGATGAGGGTGGCAGGCAATGAGGAGCCTGGGCGCGCGGGCTGGAGCAGTACGGCAAGGTCGTCCGCGAGCTTCTTGACGGCGGTGAACTTGCGGATGGAGTTGACCATCATGTCGTCCATACGAGAGGCGAAGCCGGTGTCGGTGCGGGCTACGATGCCGGTGGTCGCCAGCACCGTCTGGAAACGCTGCGCGGTGCGGGGCCGCAAGCCGGTGCCTTGGATGATTTGACACAGCCGACTGCCGCTCGTGTCCATCGCCTCCATAGGTGCTTGTGGCTTCTGGTCACTTGGTCTTGGATTGGAGTGAGCAGTGTTGCACAGAGACTTAGGAGTAGATGGATTGGAGTGGTGGGCGCCTTTATTTTATGAGAGTCCAAACTCTGTTGCATTCACATCGTGCTGGCTCTATTCTGCTTCTCCAACTAATTCCCTTTTCATGTAATTACGGATGCATCATTGACCGTTCAACGTCTCGGGAACCGCTACCCTCTCCCTCCTTGGCATTCAAGCACCTATGGACCCATCGATGACGAGGTGCCTATGGTGACTTCGTAAATTTCAAGATGATGGTGTCGTGCGTGTGTGCATTCATAGGGGTGAGTGTATGCGCGTGTATATGAGCGCTTGCGTCTGTACTGTGTCAAAAAATGTAAATGCGTGTCAAAAAGAGACTAGTCAGTATACTCAACATTGTGCACCTCGGAGAGGAAAACGATAGAACTAATCCCTCCGTCTCATAATGTAAGACGTTTTTTCACACTACACTAGTATGAAAAAACGTCTTACATTATCGGATGGAGGGAGTATGTATTTATTTACGGTGCAGATTCACTCATTTTGCTCCATATGTACTCCGTCTCGGTGTAGTCTAGTCACTTGTTGAAATCTCTAGAAGGGAAAATACTCCTTTCTGGTTTACATGGCTATACTAGCAAGTAGTTGTATGTACTAGTACAATAGTGGGCTCACATAGCAATTTTGTCTCATGCAAGAGCCTGGCTATATGCGTTCTCCAATGTTCGCAACTGCCACGTTCGGTTTGCGCTTGGCTCTTTACCTCTTCGAGAAGACGAACAATGATGTTACTACTGCTGCTTCTAAAGTGTCGAATACACTGCTGCATATCCGTCCACCGCGAGTGGGAGGGATAGCTTGTTGTGCAAGTACTACTAAGCAAAAGCCTGTCCTCATTTGCGAGCAACCGCGCGCATGGGTGAGGGAGAAGGCGTGTAGTAGTAAAGTCAAGCTTCTCCTCGTTGTACGGGTTGACGCGACACATCATAGCACTGGCCCCACATGCTTGCCTCTAAACTTGGCTGAAAGACCCGCAGTGCACAATATATTCGCTGCAACCTCTAACATTTACCCACCACAAATTAAAATATATTTGGTCGTATGCATCGTTCTGATGCAGAGGCTGGGGAATCCCCCCTTTTCGAAAAAACAAATTAAAATATATATTCTTGTCTTGACTAGATGAGCGTGCAAACTACAATCACTAGTGTGATAGGTAGGGCCAGAAGACTATTTTAAAAAAAAATTAAACTTCGAGACGGCCACATAGCATGGAGCCGACCCCGGCGATTTTAAGCTTACAGGCATGGTACACGCTATCCTATACTACTCTACACATGAAACAGCCACACGAGCGTCCGGGCTGTGCTTGGCTCTTCGCCCTTCGGGAAGTCGAACAATGATGGAGTACTACTGCACTGGAGGAGTACTACAGTACACTTCTGGCCATCTGACACCGATTGAACTACTGCATGTCCACCGCGTGCGGGAGGGAGAGCGTGTAGCGAAAGCTTCTCCTAGTCTTGCCAGCCGCCACGCTCATGGGCGAGGGAGGGACGCTCCTGCCTTTGCGTGTATGACAGGTGGGCCCGACAGGTGGGTGGCCAACCTGTCATATAGCCAAAGGCAGGTGTAGTTAAGTCCACGAGGGAGAGGATAATCAAACTTCTTGTTGATGTACGAGTTGACGCGACACATCAAAGCACTGCACTCGATATATTTCAATAATTTGCGTTTATCGATGCATTAAATACAACGCATGCATGCATGTTGTGACTCTCCTTTTGATACTTGCATGTGTTGATTTAATGCACCTTGAAGTAGTATAAAATATGTGATGGTAAAGCTTTGTAATGCCCCGGCCCAAGTCGAGAGATGGTTGTGCACGAGGAGGGCGAGATCATGCAGACTGAATAGGACCCGACGATGGAGCTCTCTAAGGTCTTGATGGACCTCACCGTGCTCCACTACCCCTTGTGCCTCCGCCCCTTGACGCCTCCAGTGTATGAGGTTCGAATACACCTCATCCATTTGGCTGATTGAGCAAGGTGCGGGTTTCTTGATTGATGTGCTGTTTGATTGATTTCTGTAGTGCAAGGGAGGCACCTGGCCTACGTAGACTGCCGCGTCGAGCGCCCCGGGAACCAGCGGCAGTGCCAGTAGTGCAAGCGCGGCGGTGGCATCGACGTGCGGAACACGGTGGGGGTGGACTCCGTGCTTTCGTCGGTGAGGGTGGAGTGCCCGCACGAAGGTTGTGGGCTCTATGTCACTTACCACAAGCTTGCCGATCACCAGAGCGTGTGTCCGCTCGCGCCCTGCAAATGCCCCGTGCCCGTCTACGGCTACAAAGGCCCGCCACCGGCGCTCTACCACCACATCAGCACGGTGCATCTCATGCCCATGCACAGGATCCAGTACGGTAAGGTGCTCCAGCTACAAGTGCCACTGTCGGAGCCACGGCTCTTGCTGTTCGCGGAGGAGGACGGTCGCTCGTTTTTCTTGGTCGGCGGTGTTCTCGACATAGGCGCGCCTATCACCGTGTCGGTCGTCTGCATCAGAGCGGGGGCGTCCCCACTGCCGCACTACATGGCCAAGCTCTGGGCGAAGGGCCCGCCGGGGGAGCCCAAAGGCACGACCAATGCCGTCAAGGTGGAAATGGAGGTGAAAAGCAGCAAGGATCCCGGCGACGTCGCCGTGCAGGAGCTGACCTTCTTCACAGTTCCACCCAAGCTGCTGGCCGGGGCTAAGCTGGTGTCCCTCCACATTCAGATTGACAAGCTCATGTCCTAAATGTTTCTACAGTGCCTTCTGTTTATCTTAGTAATATGCTAATATAGGGATTACCTCGGTCTACTTTAGCTTAAGAAATGGTGGATTTTGGTGGCGATGCAGCAATTACTTCGACATCAGATCAGTAATTTCCAACAGTCGAACAGATATTTTGTGTCTGTTGGATATAAAGTTCCTTTGGGTAAGAAGTACTACTTGTCATCAAAATGGATAAAAGGAGATGCATGTAGACGTATTTTAGTTCTAGATACGTCCCTTTTTATCCATTTTTATGACAAGCACTCCCTCCGTTCCACAATACATGCCTTCAATTTGTCAAAATATAGATGTATCTAGACATGTTTTAGTATATAGGTACATCCATGATAGAGCCAATCGGATGATTGAGAACACTACAATTCGTAGCTACAGATGCGTGTGTGACTCCCAGATGCAGAGGCCGGGGGTCATCATCCTCCTTTTCGAGAAAAAACAAACGTGTGTGTGAGAGAATGAGTGCGTGCGTGCACCTATTCTCTTCCTGTATAACGTACTAAACTCAGAGTACAAGTTTTTGTGTGTGGCACGATGGTGCGTGCAAGAAGTCCCGAGAGATAGGTTTAATGCGTCTGAAAAAAAGACTAGCCTAGAGCTCGCCACACGGCTATTCCTGTCGAACGCCCCACTAACCGTAAGATATGTATACGACGGTGCCAGTTATTGCATGTACACAGCAGTAGAAAAAGAACTACTCCATCCGGGGATAGTGCCGCACTTCGAAACTAGAACCATCAATAAATTTTGAGCTTGCGTCTCGTCACATTCCAAATTACTCCATGCTATATTGAATTGCAAACCTGTTCACACCGATCACAACCTAAACGGTTTCCCACTTAGGAGCGTATTAGTACCACGCTATATTGAATTGCAAGCCTGTTCACACCGATCACAACCTAAACGGTTTCCCACTTAGGAGTGTATTAGTACTCGGTTATAAATACTAGTATGCCAAGATGACTGCACATTCCTCCTCAACTCCTCATCCACAAAAACAAACAAGTCATTCAGCATCCTTCCCTTGCGTCTGCCATGGCCAGCGTGAGTTCTGGGTCGAGAGATTGCCACCAGGGAGAGGCGAGCATGGAAGCGGAAACACGAGAGATGTCTCGCCTCGCTGCGAAAGTAGCCGACATGTCCCACCGCGCGGAAGTAGCAGCACAGAGGTCCTGCCGCGCCGTCGATGCAGCAGACTGGTTCGGCCGCACCGCGGAAGCAGCAGAGATGTCCCGCCGTGCCGCGAATGCAGCAGAGATGTCCCGCCGCACCGCGGCGGCCTGGGAAAATTTCTTGCGAGCAGGTGATGACTGTTACAGGCGCAGTCCATAGCCAGATGGATGAGATCTTCGGCTGGGCGAGGTTGCAGAATGACATGAAAGCCTCATTTGAACAGCCTACCGGCATCATCCGGCAACTAAGGGAGGGCAATGAGAGGCTCCGGGCCGAGCGCGACCTGCTGAGGGCGAAGATCGTCCGAAGTGCAGACCAGCAGGAGGAGACCAGTGCCTTGTTGAAGAGGACCGGCGTCATCGTCAAGAAACTTATGGACGAGAATGACATGCTCCGCAACGAGCGCCAAAGGCTGGTGGAGGAATCTGTGGATGTTCTCAAGCAGCTTCTTGAGGACACGAAAGAGCTCATCGTCGCTTGCCACGGAGACTAGTTCTTGCGGCCTACAGCAACGCATCAAGAAAGTAGAGATCAGCGAGCCAGATCCTTGTCTTCCTTCTTCTTTTGCCCTTGCGTATTTCGGGCATAGCCGCATGTCGCTTTTTTAATTATCTTTCTAATTATGTAAGATAATTAATCGTCCTTATATATTCACCAGTCTTGATATAAGTCGCAATAGATGCTATATAGGTTCGTCGGATCTTACATCAAGATCCGTGCTTTCAGATTTTCTTTTTTCTCTCTTAAATCTCAGTCGAGTGAGACATAGCCACGCCATTAAACAGAGGCTCGAGCGCCATTAATGTATACCTTGGGAGAGAGGTGGACGGCACATGGAGGTCAATGGGCTCTCCTCCCGATAAGCACGCGCAGGGGTCTGATCGCATGCCTCTCCTACTCAAATAAATACCCTGCACGGCGCCTCCTAGCTAATAAAAAATGGGGACGCGTGGCGACACGTAAATGGTAGTAAATAAAACGCCCACGGTTTCAATAATACTTGTGTTTCCGATTGTAACGTGATAGCACTTGTTCCAAAATGACTTTGTTGATTGTTAATGTGTGCGCCTTCGCAAATCGGACTGCAAAATTACCATAGCATGTTGGTGCCATGTCATGGAACCAAGCCAAGTTTCATTATTTTCATGCGTGTTTTGGATTTACAGGAATTGAAAAACTAAGTTTCTCAATGTTTCCAGCCCAGCCACGACGCCTAGAATTTTGAATTTCATTCCCATTTCTTGCATGGAACCTAGAAATTTACTTGAGGACACACATGTGATTTTTCAACTAACTTTGGCGCACTATAACATGTGCTTGTATTTCAAATTTGAATTATGCACACAAAGGTGATACATTCCCTCCTAAAACCACAAGCCTTCTTGAGAGAAGCTCCGACTTGCAAGAAGCTTATACCAAAATTTGTTCCTATTCGGCCAATTTTTTTACCACGGCATGGTACTATCATGACATAACACCATGCCAAGTTTCATGATTTTAAAACCAAGTTTCTCAATGTTCTCGACCGAGCCACAATGCCGAGATGTTTGAATTTTATTCTCATTTTTTGCATGGGACCTAGAAATTCACCCGAGGACACAAATGTGATTTTTCAAGCAACTTTGGTGCACGGGAGCATGTGCTTGTAGTTCAAATTTGAATTATGCACATTAAATGACCAGAAACTCAATTAATGTGTAAATAAGGCCAAACGAAGCCGGAATAATTCCAAAATTTAACAGGGCACTCATGTAGTTCTATGTTGCCTTTGTAAATAAACTCAAGGGGGACAACGTATATCATTTCGCACTCAAAGGTGGCACGTTCCCTCTCAGAACCATGAGCCTTCTTGAGAGAAGCTTCGGTTTGCAAGAAGCTTATACCAAAATATGTTCCTATTCGGCCAATCTTTTTACCACAGCATGGTAGTACCATGACATGACACCCATGCCAAGTTTCATGATTTTCAAATGTGTTTTGGATTTACAAGAATTTTAAAACCAAGTTTCTCAATGTTCTCGGCCGAGCCACAATGCCAGATGTTTGAATTTTATTCTCATTTCTTGCATGGGACCTAGAAATTCACCCGAGGACACAAATGTGATTTTCAACCAACTTTGGTGCACGAGAGCATGTGCTTGTAGTTCAAATTTGACTTATGCACATTAAAAGACCAAAAGCTCAATTAATGTATAAAAACGACAAACGAACCCGAAATAATTCGAAATTTTAACAGGGCACTCATGTAGTTCTATGTTGCCTTTGTTAAGAAACTCAAGGGGGGGCAGTGTATATCGTTTCACACTCAAAAGTGGCACGTTCCCTCTTAGAACCACGAGCTTCCAAATTGGCCCAATTTTTTACAACAACATGTTAGTGCCATGACATGACACCATGCCAAGTTTCATGATTTCCAGGCGAGTTTTGGATTTACATGAATTTAAAATCTAAGTTTCTCGATGTTCTCGGCCGAGTCACGACGCACAGATGTTTGAATTTCATTCTCATTTCTTCCATGGGACCTAGAAATTCAACCAAGGACACACATGTGATTTTTCAACCAACTTTGGTGCATCGGAGCATGTGCATGCAGTTCATATTTAGATTATCCACATTAAAAGTCCAGAAACTCAATTAATGTATAAAAAGGCCAAACGAACCCAAAATAATTCCAAAATTTAACAGGGCACTCATATAGTTCTATGTTGCCACTGTAAAGAAAATTAGGGGGGAGGCAGCATATATCGTTTCGGACAAAAGGTGACACATTCCCTCTCGGAACCACGAGGCTTGTTGAGAGAATCTCCGGTTTTGCAAGAAGCTTATACCAAAACTTGTCCAATTCAACCAAAAATTATATGTATGAAAACAGGCTTTAGATTATCCCGAACATCTCGCTACCTAGACCAATAATGTACTATGATTTGAATTCAACATAAAATGGATACAAATATTCGAATTGGAGAGCGTATGGTACATGTAGTTCATAGTGAAATATGATTACTGCTATATGCATGTTTTTTTATCAAGATAATATTTAAATTATTGTATAACTTGACAACAATCAAATTCAAATAAGGAAAACTGATTCAAATTTAGTCCATATGGTAGACGACAATATATATGTTCACATGGTGGAGTAAAATGTTCATATATGATGGAAGATCAAAATGTACGACTACATCAATTATAAACCGCAAGGTCACCTAATGATATATTCGAATTCAACATAACGTGGATTCAAAAATTGAAATTCGAGATCCTAGCATTTGTAATCATATAAAAAGGAACATTACTCTTTCTTTTGGTGGGAATTGATTTGTTTTTTGTTGTTGTTGAGGGAAGTGCGAAACGATTTGGTACTATGTAGGGTAATCTTGTTCTCCCGATATTTTTTTACATTTTTCTTGTAGTTTTTTCAATAGCATCTATAGCAATATAGCAAAAGGGGACATGACTCTCTTGTGTCTTGTATGAATTTTTTTTACACGTTAAGTTTGTTCTACCGAACAAGGAATAAGCACCTTGTTATCCCGAAATTTTCAAGCTCAAGTATCTTTTGTCTCGCCTGCTTTGAAACTCCCGCCTCTTCAACCCGCGCCGCGCCTTGTTATCCTGAAATTTCGACGCGCGCGAGAACTCCCTCCTCATCCGAAATCGGTCCCGCAGCCCAGATACGTGGAATTCCCGTTCTACCCCTCAGCCGAAAATGAAGCTCCACGTCGTGGTGTCAAAACCGGTGGGGGTATGCTGGTAACTGCTACGTCTTGAGCTTGCGTTGGTTTTCCTTGAAGAGGAAAGGGTGATGCAGCAATAGTAGCGTAAGTATTTCCCTCAGTTTTTGAGAACCAAGGCATCAATCCAGTAGGAGGCTCCTCAAATGTCCTACGCACCTACACAAACAAACAAAGAACTCGCAACCAACGCAATAAAGGGGTTGTTAATCCCTTCACGGCCACTTGCGAAAGTGAGATCTAATAGAGATAGTATGATCACATAAATATATTTTTGGTATTTTATAATATAGATGCAAAAAGTAATGATGCAAATAAAAGTAGATTGGAAGCAAATATGATAAGAGATAGACCCGGGGGCCATAGGTTTCACTAGTGGCTTCTCTCAAGATAGCATAAGTATTACAGTGGATGAACAAATTACTGTCGAGCAATTGATAGAAAAGCGAATAATTATGAGATTATCTAGGCATGATCATGTATATAGGCATCACGTCCGCAACAAGTAGACCGACTTCTGCCTGCATCTACTACTATTACTCCACACATCGCCCGACTCCTACATGCATCTAGAGTATTAAGTTCACAAGAACAGAGTAACGCCTTAAGCAAGATGACATGATGTAGAGGGATAAACTCATGCAATATGATATAAACCCCATCTTTCTTATCCTCGATGGCAACAATACAATACGTGCCTTGCAACCCTTTCTGTCACTGGGTAAGGACACCGCAAGATTGAACCCAAAGCTAAGCACTTCTCCCATGGCAAGAAAGATCAATCTAGTAGGCCAAACTAAACTGATAATTCGAAGAGACTTGCAAAGATAACTCAATCATACATAAAAGAATTCAAAGGAGATTCAAATATTTCTCATAGATAAACTTGATCATAAACCCACAATTCATCGGATCTCGACAAGAACACTGCAAAAAGAGTTTACATCGAATAGATCTCCACAAGAGAGGGGGAGAACATTGTATTGAGATCCAAAAAGAGAGAAGAAGCCATCTAGCTAATAACTATGGACCCGAAGGTCTGTGGTAAACTACTCACAACTCATCGGAAGGGCTAGGGTGTTGATGTAGAAGCCCTCCATGGTCGATTCCCCCTCCGGCAGAGCGCCGGCGAAGGCTCCAAGATGGGATCTCGCGGATACAAAAGGTTACGGTGGTGGAAATTGTGTTTCGTGTTTTTGGGGTACGTAGGCTTATATAGGAGGAAGAAGTACGTCGGTGGCCGCCCGAGGGGCCCACGAGACTGGGGGGCGCGCCCTACCCTCTCGTGGCCGCCTCGGCTGCTTCTTGACTTGTACTCCAAGTCCTCTGGATCACGTTCGTTCTAAAAATCACACTCCCGAAGGATTCATTCCGTTTGGACTCCGTTTGATTTTCCTTTTCTTCCAAATACTGAAATAGGCAAAAAAACAGCAATGCGGGCTGGGCCTCCGTTTAGTAGGTTCGTCCCAAAAATGATATAAATGTGTAAAATAAAGCCCATAAACATCCAAAAGGGGTAATACAATAGCATGAAACAATCAAAAATTATAGATACGTTGGAGACGTATCAAGCATCCCCAAGCTTAATTCCTGCTCGTCCTCGAGTAGGTAATGATAAAAACCGAATTTTTGATGTGGAATGCTACCTAGCATAATTCTCAATGTAATTTTCTTTATTGTGGAATGAATGTTCAGATCCAAATGATACAAAATAAAAGTTCATATTGACATAAAAATAGTGATACTTCAAGCATACTAATCGAAGTAATCATGTCTTCTCAAAATAACATGTCCAAAGAAAGTTATCCCTACAAAATCATATAGTCTGGCTATTGCTCTATCTTTATCACACAACGTATTTAATCATGCACAACCCCGATGACAAGCCAAGCAATTGTTTCATACTTTAATAAATCTCAAACCTTTTCAACTTTCATGCAATACATGAGCGTGAGCCATGGACATAGCACTATATGTGGAGTAGAATGGTGGTTGTGGAGAATACAAAAAAGGAGAAGATAGTCTCACATCAACTAGGCGTATCAACCGGCTATGGAGATGCCCATTAATAGATATAAATGTGAGTGAGTAGGGATTGCCATGCAACGGATGCACTAGAGCTATAAACATATGAAAGCTCAACAAAAGAAACTAAGTGGGTGTGCATCCAACTTGCTTGCTCACGAAGACCTAGGTCATTTTGAGGAAGCCCATCATTGGAATATACAAGCCAAGTTCTATAATAAAAAATTCCCACTAGTATATGTAAGTGACAACATATGAGACTCTCTATCATGAAGATCATGGTGCTACTTTGAAGCAGAAGTGTGGAAAAAGAGATAGTAGCATTGTCCCTTCTCTCTTTTTCTCTCTTTTTTTTTATTTTTCTTTTTTTTCTTTTTTTCTTTGGCCTTTTTTTGTAAAGTCCGAAGTCTCATCCCGACTTGTGGGGGAATCATAGTCTTCATCATCCTTTCCTCACTAGGACAATGCTCTAATAAATGAAGATCATCACACTTTTATGAATTTACAACTCAAGAATTACAACTCAAAGCTAGAACAAGATATGACTCTATATGAATGCCTCCAATGGTGTACCGGGATATGCAATGAATCAAGAGCGACATGTATGAAAATTATGAAGGTGGCATTGCCACAAATACAATGTCAACTACATGATCATGCAAAGAGCAATATGACAAAAGTAATGCGTGTCATATGAACGGAACGGTGGAAAGTTGCATGGCAATATATCTCGGAATGGCTATGGAAATGCCATAATAGGTAGGTATGGTGGCTGTTTTGAGGAAGGTATATGGTGGGTGTATGGTACCGGCGAAAGTTGCGGGCACAAGAGAGGCTAGCAATGGTGGAAGGGTGAGAGTGCGTATAATCCATGGACTCAACATTAGTCAAAAGAACTCATATATTTATTGCCAAAATCTAGAAGTCATCTAAAACAAAGGACTACGTGCATGCTCCTAGGGGGATAGATTGGTAGAAAAAACCATCGCTCGTCCCCGACCGCCACTCATAAGGAAGACAATCAATAAATAAAATTGTGCTCCAACTTCATCACAAGGCGGTTCACCATACGTGCATGCTACGGGAATCACAAACCTCAACACACGTATTTTTCATAATCACCTCAACTAGCATGACTTTCATATCACTACCTCCATATCTCAAAACAATTATCACGCGTCAAATTGATCATAACATCCAATTCACTTTCTATGATAGTTTTTATTATACCCAACTTGGATGCTCATCATTCTAGGACCAAATTTGTAACCATAGCAAATACCATGCTGTTCTAAAAGACTCTCAAAATAATATAAGTGAAGCATGAGAGACTAGCAATTTCTTCAAAATTAATCCACCGCCGTGCTCTAAAAGATATAAGTGAAGCACTAGAGCAAAAGCTATCAAGCTCAAAAGATATAAGTGAAGCACATAGAGTATTCTAGAAAATTCTAATCAAGTAGGCTTCTCCAAAAAGGTGTGTACAGCAAGGATGATTGTGGTAAACTAAAAAGCAAAGACTAATATAATGCACGACGCTCCAAGCAACACATATATCATGTGGCGAATAAAAATATAGCTCCAAGTAAAGTTACCAATGAACGAATATGAAAGAGGGGATGCCTTCCCGGGGCCTCCCCAAGATTAGGCTTTTGGCTATCCTTGGATATCTTGGGGTGCCATGGTCATCCCCAAGCTTAGGCTCTTGCCACTCATTATTCCATAGTCCATAAAAGCTTTACCCAAAACTTGAAAACTTCACAACACAAAACTCAACAGGAAATCTTATAAGCTCCGTTAGTGAAAGAAAAGAAAACCACCACATAAGGTACTGTAATGAACTCATTCTTTATTTATTTTGGTGTTAAACCTACTGTATTCCAACTTCTCTATGGTTTATAAACTACTTTACTAACCATAGATGCATCAAAATAAGCAAACAAGACACAAAAAACAGAATCTGTCAAAAACAGAACAGTCTGTAGCAATCTGTAACTAACGCAAACTTCTGGAATTCTAAAAGTCCTACCAAAATAAGAGGTCCTGGAAATTTTGTTTATTGATCAGAAGAAACAAGAATCAACGCAAAAACACGTTTCGGTGATTTAACAAAACTAAATTCGTGTGCGAAAGTTTCTGTTTTTCAGCAGAAATAAACCAACTATCATCATAGGTTATCCTATGGGTTCTACTTGGAACAAACACTAATTAAAAGATAAAAACGCATCTAAACAGAAGGTAGATGCAAGATTTATTACTAAACAGGAACAAAAACAAAAAACACAAAGGAAATTGGGTTGCCTCCCAACTAGCGCTATCGTTTAACGCCCCTAGCTAGGCATAAAAACGATATCGTTTAACGCCCCTAGCTAGGCATAAAAGCGAAGATAGATCTAAGTAGTGCCATCTTTGGCACTAAATTCATAAGTAGCTCGCATGATAGATTCATAAGGTAATTTGAATTTATTTCTTGGAAAGTGTTCCATGCCTTTCTTTAAGGGAAATTGGAATCTAATATTCCCTTCCTTCATATCAATAATCCCGCCAATGGTTCTAAGGAAAGGTCTACCAAGAATAATAGGGCAAGAAAGATTGCAATCTATATCAAGAACGATAAAATCTACGGGCACCAAATTTATATTTGCAACAATGAGAACATCATTGATCCTTATAATTGGCTTTTTAGCGGTGGAATCCGCAAGGTGCAAATTTAAAGAGCAATCATCAAGATCATGGAAACCTAGAATATCACATAAAGTTTTTGGAATCGTGGAAACACTAGCAGCCAAATCACACAAAGCAAAACACTCATGATCTTTATTCTAATCTTTATATTAGGTTCCCACTCATCATTAAGTTTTCTAGGTATAGAAACTTCCAAATTAAGTTTTTCATCATAAGATTGCATCAAGGCATCAACGATATGTTTGGTAAAAGCTTTATTTTGACTATAAGCATGAGGAGAATTAACAACGGATTGCAACAAGGAAATACAACCTTCTAAAGAACAATTATCATAATCAAATTCCTTGAAATCCGAGATAGTGGGTTCAATGCTATTTACAGTCATGACCTCTCCAATCCCACTTTTACCAAATTTAGCATCAAGATCTAAAAACTATGAATTCTTGGGACGCCTTCTAGGTAAAGTTGACTCATCTTCAGTCCCATAATTATCAAGATTCATATTGGAAAACAAAGATCTAATAGGAGACGCATCAATAACTTTAAGATCTTCATCATTATTTTCATCTAACTTTTCTGGTTTGACGGCCATCTTATTGACTAAGGTGGCTTGCTTATCAGAAATTTTTGCTATAGCATTTTCAAGCCAGGCAATTTGAGAGTTCACACCATAAAATTCTGTATTCATATCATCAAGCTCTTTGTTCATAAACCCCAAAAAACCTTTTTGTTCCTTAAGCTCTTTTCTGAAAAAAATTATTATGCTCAAATTGCAAATTCATAAAGCTTCTAATATTTGATTCAATCTCTTCCATCCTTGTAAGAAGGTGGTCGGTACTCTTAGGCAAAGCCATAAGGAGAAACAAGCAAACAAGCAAACAGACATAGACAAGCGAAAGAGAGAGGAGATTGGGAAAGAGAGGGCAAATAAAACGGCAAGGGTGAAGTGGGGAGAGGAAAACGAGAGGCAAATGGCAAATAATGTAAATGCGAGGGAGATGAGTTTATGATGGGTACTTGGTATGTCTTGACTTGAGCGAATACCTCCCCGGCAACGGCGCCAGAAATCGCACATTGGCGGGAGGTCGAATTTTGACTGGACTTGGTGGAAGCCTCCCCGGCAACAGCGCCAGAAATCCTTCTTGCTACGTCTTGAGCTTGCGTTGGTTTTTCTTGAAGATGAAAGGGTGATGAAGCAATAGTAGCGTAAGTATTTCCCTCAATTTTGAGAACCAAGGTATCAGTCCAGTAGGAGGCTCCTCAAAAGTCCCACGCACCTACACAAACAAACAAAGAACTCGCAACCAACACAATAAAGGGGTTGTCAATCCCTTCACGGCCACTTGCGAAAGTGAGATCTAATAGAGATAGTATGATAAGATAAATATACTTTTGGTATTTTACAATATAGATGCAAAAAGTAAAGATGCAAATAAAAGTAGATTGGAAGCAAATATGATAAGAGATAGACCCGGGGGCCATAGGTTTCACTAGTGGCTTCTCTCAAGATAGCATAAGTATTATGATGGATGAACAAATTACTGTCGAGCAATTGATAGAAAAGCGAATAATTATGAGATTATCTAGGCATGATCATGTATATAGGCATCACGTCCTCAACAAGTAGACCGACTCCTGCCTGCATCTACTACTATTACTCCACACATCGACCGACTCCTGCCTGCATCTAGAGGATTAAGTTCATAAGAATAGAGTAACGCCTTAAGCAAGATGACATGATGTAGAGAGATAAACTCATGCAATATGATATAAACCCCATCTTTTTATCCTCGATGGCAACAATACAATACGTGCCTTGCAACCCTTTCTGTCATTGGGTAAGGACACCGCAAGATTGAACCCAAAGCTAAGCACTTCTCCCATGGCAAGAAAGATCAATCTAGTAGGCCAAACCAAACTGATAATTCAAAGAGACTTGCAAAGATAACTCAATCATACATAAAAGAATTCAGAGGAGATTCAAATATTTCTCATAGATAAACTTGATCATAAACCCACAATTCATTGGATCTCGACAAACACACCACAAAAAGAGTTTACATCGAATAGATCTCCATAAGAGAGGGGGAGAACATTGTATTGAGATCCAAAAAGAGAGAAGAAGCCATCTAGCTAATAACTATGGACCCGAAGGTCTGTGGTAAACCAATCACAACTCATCGGAAGGGCTAGGGTGTTGATGTAGAAGCCCTCCATGGTTGATTCCCCCTCTGACAGAGCACCGGCGAAGGCTCGAAGATGGGATCTCGCGGATACAGAAGGTTACAGTGGTGGAAATTGTGTTTCGTTGGCTCCCTGGATGTTTTCGGGGTACGAAGGCTTATATAGGAGGAAGAAGTACGTCGGTGGCCGCCCGAGGGGCCCACGAGACAGGTGGCGGACCCTGTAGGGGGGGCGCCCTACCCTCTCGTGGCCGCCTCGGATGCTTCTTGACATGCACTCCAAGTCCTCTGAATCACGTTCGTTCCAAAAATCACGCTCCCGAAGGTTTCATTCCGTTTGGACTTCGTTTGATATTCCTTTTCTTCGAAATACTAAAATAGGCAAAAAAACAGCAATACGGGCTAGGCTTCTGGTTAGTAGGTTAGTCCCAAAAATGATATAAATGTGTAAAATAAAGGCCATAAACATCCAAAAGGGGTAATATAATATCATGAAACAATCAAAAATTATAGATACGTTGGAGACGTATTAGTAACTTACCCTACATTCCGGACAAGCGCGTCCCTAAGCTTGGCTCCCCC
>NC_041389.1:50656958-50687861 GCF_002162155.2 Triticum dicoccoides
ACCCCACGCTCCTCCGTCAGCCTCCCAACCGCCGCCCAGCCAGAGACTTTTCCCCGACTGCGTCGTCCACTGCAACAGCTCGCCGTCCCTCATCCACCGCACCGGATGAGGATCCGTTGTCGATCTCGTTGTCCCGCCGGATCGGCCGCACTGTCCTCCACCTCCAAGGAGCTGCCCCGATGTTCGCCTCGCCTATCGCGCCACCTCAATCCCCACAGCACCGTCTTGACCTGCCCCACCGAAACCGCAGCACCCTCACCAATTTCTCCGATGAAGCCGAGGCCAACTCGGCGCCACCAGGGAGGTTCTGCACTCACCGCTCCATTTTATCTTTTATTCGATCTCACGGGGCTGCCGGTGCTCGATACTGAGCAGACATGGGGGTCTCCATCGACGGCGCCGTCGCCGGCCACATCATCCACGACATCTGTCCCCCATGTCGTTGCTTCCTCGGTGGTGACTTCCACAACAGCACTAGCTGCAGCTGCTCCGGCTCTCGCTCATGATGCGGCTCTGTTGTTGCTGTCGGTCGCGCTGCTGCACTGCTCTTGCTTTCGTTCGTGCTGCTGCTCTGCTCTTGCTCTAGCTTGCGCTGCTGCTGCTGCACGTCCTCCGGCAGCTACAGGAGTTGCTGCTTTAGCACTCGCTCGCGGTGCTACTGCATGACTTGCTCTCTGCTAGTGCGTTCCCTGCTCGAGCGTCTGCTAATTTAGATCACTGCTTCTCTGCTACTAGTGCTCGAACGTCCTAAACATTTATTGCAATGCTCTGCTACTAGTTCAATCGGTTTCGACAGTATAATTCAGTTTCGACTGTAAAGTTCATTTTCTTCAGTTAAGTTCAGAGTGAATAGTCGGAGCGGCCGTGGCGCGGCTGATGCGTTTTACATCTAGCTCTTTTTGGTGATGTATTTTACATCATCTATTGCAGACGATATTAGGGTCCCACTTCAGATTAACGTTGTTTGTCTTGTCCTGCTTCAGCCTCGTCGTCGGACACCTTACCGGAGCTGCTCCAATGACGAAACCATCCATCACAGCGGAGTAGTACCCTCGGCCCCGTTTCCAGAGGCCTCGGATCTTCTTCCCTGCCTCCGACAGTCACACCAGCATCATCACCATCCTCCACGTCCAACCCAATGATGTTGAGGTCCACAAGGCTATGCCAAAGAGGTTGTACACTCGTCGCATCACTTTGTTACTCTGCATTCATGTCGATCCCTCAGGGATCCTTTGCTATGGAACTACTATTTGTGCAAATCTATTAGAAGGAGTGGAGCAAAGCAAAACTGGAGGATTTTTTTTCCTTTGGTGTCTCTTTTGAAGAAAAAACGTAGAAATTTTATTCACTTGGATGTCCTTTTCAAATTAATATGCATGAAGAACAGAACTAATTGCATTACTGGCATAATAAGATTCTTAGTTTTTTCATTTTCACGTGGTTTGACTTTAATTTGACCACGTTTCTCCATTCATGTGTTCTTCCAATTCATGTGAACCAAACACCTAGGTTGATTGAAATCATATGTTTCCAAATGCTCTGTTTTGCATGTGCATTCCTATCCTATTCCTGTGTTTTTCCTGTCCCTGCGTTTATAGAATCCTCCAATTCTAAGGAGCCCTTACAGATTTACTTCATTTTTAGATAGGCGTCAAAGAAAACTCTGTGTGTTATGTCCTGCTCCTGCCGTGCCATCATCCAACCCACCTGAGGTGCACCATTGACAAAAGCGTTCACTGCAGCAGAGATCCCCCTGCAAACTTTCTCTTGCCGCCTCAGATCATCTTCCCCATTGCCGGCAGCCATGCCAACTGCATTACCATCATCGACTGAGCAGATGAACTTGAGGACTACACAGTTCCGGAAGAGAGGTCGCAGTCTTTCGTGTTTGCTTACGTTATACATCGGTTATTATTACCTGCTACTTTATCGTTCAAACTTGAGTTTTGAAATGCCCATGGGTCTCATATCGAGCAAGCAACGAATAGTATCTGTCTACTATCTGGTTCATCTGGGGTCTTCTATGTGGTTCATGTTGGGTGGGCAACAAACAATAGATGATCCATTGTCTATCTTTTTAAACTGAAGCTATAATCTACCTGCAATCATTAGTTTTGGATCCATCCACTCGTTTGCTACCATCAGTCTTGATTTTTGCATGCACCCCTTAGGACTTACAAAATCAACTATTTTTTTATTATGCATGTCAGATAATGTACACAATAGTACTGAACATGTTGAGAAAAAGAGAAGACCGTTGCGTGGGAATATAATGTCATGTAGACGCCGCTCCGTGGTGGGTGAAGTCCCCCCCCCCTCCTACATTTCCAGATTGTATTCCAGAGGAAGACAACTGTTCAGATGGGGATTCAGAAGGAGCCGACCACGCCTGTTTACCACCTGAGGTGTTTGCTCTAACCTGGCATGCTGATGTTGGTCATATCATGCATATGGAGCCTTGATTGCTTACATTATACATCTTATATGTCATCAGCTTAGTTTAGATTTGCTTTGTGTGAATGCCACCTTTTGGTTTCTTTATCATACTCCCACCATTCCTAAATATTTGTCTTTTTAGATATTTCAACAAGTGACTACATACAGAACAAAATGAGTGAATATACACTCTAAAATATGTCTATATACATCCATATGTGGTAGTCCATTTGAAATCTCTAAAAAGACAAATATTTAGGAACAGAGGGAGTATATGGGAATTATGCAATGCCATCTTCTTTAGCCAGGCATCATATACGTGAATCATGCAAGGCCATCCTGTTTAGCCAGTCATCGTATATGTGAATTGTATCGTGCCATATTTTTTCCATAATGTATTCCATTTGTCAACAATGTTTATACATTCATCTACTCTTCCTCTGCATCAGCCATTTGAGTCGGTCATGGGAAAATCTGGAGTGAAAACAAGGTCTTCTGAGCAGTCAGTGCTACCTGTCGATGCTGATTTCTTGCTGGTTACAGATAGCTCCTCAGAGGAGGATTCAGAGACAGATGACCAGCCGTATCCCCCCCCCCCCGAGGTGCATGCTCTAACTTGGCTGGGTTATATTGCTCATATCATGCATATGGTGTCTTGCATTGTCGTGCCATCTGCTTAGATTAGAGATGCTTTGCGTCAATGCCTCCTGTTTGCTTTCTATATCAGATATGTGAATTATGCAATGCCATTTTTTCAGCCAGTTATCATATATGTGAATATGCACCGCCATGGAGCCAGGCATCATATATGTGAATTATCTCATGCCATCTTTTTTTTTCATTACGTATTCCATTTGTTGACAATCTGTGTATATTGAACTACTCTTCATGTGTATCAGCCATTTGAGCCGGTTATGGAAAAATCTGGAGTGAAAACAAGGTCTTCAGAGCAGGCAATGGTACCTGTTGAAGCATATATCTCGATGGTTACAGGGAGCTCCTCAGCGGAGGATTCAGAGACAGATGACCAGTCCTATATCCCACCTGAGGTGTATGCTCTAAGTTGCAATGTTTATATTTCTCATATGATGCATATGGTGTCTTGCATAGCTTAGTTTAGACATCATATGCACAATATTGAATTCCATCTGCTTAGTTTAGAGATAATACATGTGAGTGCCAGTTGCTTAGTATGTGAATCAATTATGTCAATTATATCATGCCATCCTGTATACTTAGACAACATGTATGTGAATTATTTCATCCCAACCTATTTTAGAAAGACATCATATAGTTTTATCATGTCATCATGTTTAGGTACTCATCATATGTTGAATTATGCCATTATATCCTGTTAAGTTATCCATCATATATCTGAAACTGTGTCATGCTATCCTGTTTAGTTAGGCATCATATATGTGAAATTGTGGCATGCTATCCTGTTTGGTTAGACAACATATATGTAAATCACCACATCTGTCTATCATACAATGTTTGTACGTTCAATTTCTTTTCTTGTTTATCAGCCATTTGAATTGGAGGGGGTGATGGCAGTATCTAAGGGAGCAAAAATATGTTCTTCACAAAAGACAGTTCTACCCATCGATGCAGATAGAACCATGGTTGTACTGGCCCACAAACTAGCCCCACCACACATAATCGAGACTTCCAGATTGCACACTTACACCATTGGGCAGAGAACCAGTTACAACCCATCTAACCGCAACCCCAGCGGATAGTAACCCACTTCTAGTTGATAAAGCACCATGTCCACCACAGAGTACCCCCACACAAGAAGTTTGTAAAGCTACTGCAGTGCCCAAAGCACGAAGACCAGCACGGGTAACCCAAACTTCATGTTTAAAGCAGAAGAACAACTGTTCGGTCGTTCATTCTATTCAAAAAATCTCCGTTCCAAAACCGTACATGAGGTTTTCATCTCATACGGCTCCTCCCTTCTGTACATAATAGTACTAGGTCAGATTCTGTAGCTATGGTCCATACTCCTTTGTTGTTGCATCATTGTATTTACTCATACCAACTACTTTCGAATTTGAAGGATCCAATTGAAATTCCAATGGCGCAACAGGTATGTTTTAAACCTATTTCTTTAACTGGATTGTTGTTCTAACTTCTTGCTCTATGTTGATTTCAGTTTAAGTTGTATAAATAGTTATGTTCTCATGTGATGCACAGTACAAGTGCTGCCAATGTTGTGTAGTTTCTCACACTTATATTCTGTCTATGTTGCTGTGTCTTAAAAATATATGAGTTGAACTGTGTCTCTATCTTGATTAGGGAACATAAACTAGAATGATATGGACAATACAGTGACCATAGTACATACATATATGTTTGTTTGATGTTGTTATCCTATCCACCTTACTACTGAACCGGTTTACCAAAATGAGTTTCGCATACTACAAGCTAAACCTGTGATGTGTCTGCTTGTTTCTCTTGTAGTATGCAAACAGAATATTGGAGAAGAGCACCCCACTATGCAATGGTAGAGAAATTAATGTAGATAAGGTTCAAGATAGTGAGACAACCCTATTGGTCTCCAAGAAAGGTGATAAAAACGATCTAATAGACAGTGGGAAAACCCCACAGTCCTGCATTGATGTAGTGTTCGAGTTACTGGCCAGTACCGCTGGCACAAGCTCTTCGAACTCGCTGCCTGAATCACTTCGGCTTCTTCAGTCTCAGCTACAAGCTGAAAGGCATCAGTCAGCTGTGCTGCGGCAAGAAGCCGAAGGACTGAGGAACTCCCTGTAGAATTCAGATGCTTACTTTCTTGTGCAATAGCAAGCGCTGGAGGATTTAAGCGCCAAATAAGAGAAAGTTAATAAGCTTGCTAAGCATCTTGCCAGCATTATGGGTACCCAGGATATTGTTTCTTGAACTCTTCTAAAGTGGTTTCAGTTCTGGACTTGTTTTGCTGCGGCGTTTATATGCTGCTTTGTTCCCTATATTTGCACTGGTGGCGAATTTTGATGCCCAGTGGATGTAATATGTGTAATAGCCGTGATAGCCTAGCATAAGTTGCTTGCTTATTTATTTCCTTGTTGTCTTGTTTATTTGTTTACTTCTAGTCAGTGCAGTTCTTTTTCCGTGGTTTGCTAGTGGCTGCAATAACCTATTTTTTTAAACTAGGCCGCAATAACCATGGGCTAATATTTACTGTAGTGACACTGGGCCTCCTACGGGCCATAGAAACAGTGGGCCTTCTACGGGCCGTAGAAACAGTGGGCCTTCTACGGGCCGTAGAAACAATGGGCCTTCTACGGCCCATATCATCAATGGGCCTTATACGGGTCGTATGATCGATTGGCCAAACATGGGCCAATAACAGACTACATTATGGCCGTAAACGGGCTAGAGTTGGAGTCGTCCGTTCATGGGCAGACCATAGCAGGCCATCGTTAATAGGCCATATTTGATGACACTATGAAAACGGCCCAACAAATTAACATATCACAAACGGGCCGACTGTAACCACGGGCTGAATTTGGCCCACAAGCAGTAAATGACAGTAATGGGCCGTAAGTAAACGAATGCTGGAAATGAACCCAAGAATTAATGGGCTTTGAGAAGGCCGAAAGATAACATGGGCTGGAAACGGCCCAACGGAATAACGGGTCGTTAATGGGTATAAAGTGATACATTGTTCATTACGGGCCAGTTTCACCACGGGCCGTTGATGGGTGTAAAGTGATACACTGTTCATTACAGGCCAGTTTCCCCATGGGATGTTAATGGGCCAAGAGTTACAAAGGGCCTCATATGGGCCGAAAAGACGTCATGGGCCATACATGGGCCAGAAGTGAAAACGGGCTGGAATCTTATTGGATGGCCCAGATGATGCTACTGGGCCTAATTCGGATAGGGCATAACGGGCCTTGGGTTAGCGGGCTGTAAATGGGCTATATGCGAACAAGCCGTTAATAGGCTTTCCATGGGCCGGCCTGCCACCTTTTGACCAAGTCAAACGGGTCGGCCTTTTCACAGGAATGGGCCTCTATTGGGCCGTGCCACGTGTCGACGTATCATAGGCGCCTTCTGTCCAACGAGTGGATGACATCTGTCCCAACGATGAGCCGACATGTGTTTCCTCCAGCCAATGATGATTTTACACATGGAAAATCCCCATTGGTCGGGGTTGTTAACGAGTTATCGGATCGAAAACCTGACCCGATAGCTTAACGGCGTTCCGTTACGGTGGATGCCACGTATCGGTCACCCTTGACGAAAGCACTTCTATGACGCGCGATTTATCGTCATGGAAGTGGACACTTCCGGGATGATAATTTTGGTAATGTCGTGGAACACTTCTACGACAGCACAGGTATGACTATCTTGACTTTGTCATAAAATCGTCATGGATGTACATGCATGACAAAAAACGGTGACCTACTGTGACAAACACGTATCATCACGGAAGTGTATTTTTTTGTAGTGACTACCGCATGGCCCAGAACAGCAACACTAGGAATCCTTCTCTTTTTCATATATATGAAGAAAACGGAGGATGCTACAAAGCGCAAAGGAAAAGGCGATGCAGAGGGAGAAAATATGTACATGATGATTCCACCCGAACCTTTCCAACGCGGACCCCCTCTTAATAGTACAGCTTTTCTATGACTCTAGTCCACCAAAAAGAAACATAGAGAAACCCCGTGTTCAATAGTCTTCGAGGGGCACCAAACCGTCTTGTGCCTAGTGACGAAACGTCTGAAAAACTCAAGGCACATGATTAGTCCGCAAAAGTATTGTCATCAATCACCAAAACACCTTAGGGATAAATATGCACTTACAATCTCCCCCTTTTTGGTGGATTGATGACAATACGGGACTTGCACAAGGGGAAATAATATAGAACATAAGCAAACCCCACATCTCTAAAATATAGACGGGCTCCCCCTAGATGCGTGCTATCTAGATAAGTGCTTTGGACTGCATAGAACATATACTAGGATCAATGCTCCCCCTATATTTTATAGACAGTGCATATCTTGCAATAATAAGGCTAACACTAAACAAGATAGTAAATATGAGCATAACATAAATAGCACAATATATCATAAGCTCAATAAGGTACGATAGAGTGCATATGTCTTACACCATATGATAGAACAAGTCTCACGAGCAAACTAAGCCAAAGCAAGCAAGGTTCAACGGAACAAATGGAAGCAAAGCAAACACAGGCACGACACAAGAAGCACGACACAAGACTCGCAAATCCCTACACTCTCTCCCCCTTTGGCATCGAGATGCCAAAAAGGCAGAGAGGACACATACAACACAAGTGGTGGCTCAAGCGGAGTAATCACTCGCACGCTCCTTGTCAGACTCGGCAGCGGGAACGGTCCCCTTGTTATCCTCCTTAGAATCAGTCCACTTGAAGCCTTGTTTTGCCATCCTCTCAGCCTCTGGAGTGATGCGCTCCTCAGAACCGCCAGAAACATCCTCTCCAAAAATCCTCATAATCTTCTTGTCGCGGCGGCGACTCTCCTTGGAGACAACATGAGTCATGTACTGCCCCTTTGCCTGCATGCAGAACAAGGCCTTCATCTTGGCCGTCAGCTTCTTAGCCCATGAGGGCTCAGTAGAGGGAGGGGCAAACCCAGCAGAGCGATCCTCATCTGCATCCTCCTACGCAATCTCCTCCTCATCAACATTCATCTTAGCAGCCTCAGCCTCAGCGCGAGTAGTAGGCCCACTGGGCTTGACACGGAGCCTGATGGACTCATGACGAATCCAGTCCGGAGCAAGGAACTCATCACCGAAAAACAGCTTCTCCCAAGTCTTCGAGATCAACAGAAACAGGTACGGTCCATAGATGGGTACCTTCCGCTTGAACACCGCGAACCGAAGCTCACACCACATGATATGTGAGTCATCAAGTGGTTGAGACTGAGATACACGCGCATCCTCACACAGGAGCATCATATCCACTAGATAGGCATGCACCTTGTCCATGTCACCAATGCGAGGAAAGAGGGAGTTGCGGAAGATGCGATACATGATGTCCAGAAAGGGGTTCAGCACCCACGCCTTCTTGCCGCTGGGAAGCAACTTCTCAACATGATACTGCTAAAGCTTGTTCTTGTTAGCTGACTCGGGGTTGGCATGAGGGCAAACACCAACGGGCGTATTGAGCCCCTCATCAGGTACGTGGAGCAAATCCATGAAGTCCTTCCAGGTAGCAGACAACTGACGTCCATTAGTCATCCAGGTCATCTTTTGTTCCTCCCCGGTGTGAAAGTGAAGCGAAGCAAAGAACTATGCAATAATCTCAGGGTCATAGTCCAGGTGGAAGGAGATCACATGCTCAATGCCATACTGCTACACCAGATCTAGAGCCTCACCAAAGTAATTACGGTGCTTTTCCTGCCTCATGTGATGCATGTCAATCCAGTGCACATCCACATAGGTGTTCTGCTTGGCATTGATCACATGCAGATAAATGAGAGCCTGCTGCTTGGTCCAAAACAAGTCATTCCCTCTGAAGTTGGCACGGGGATTCACATACAGGTTGATCTTCCTTCGAGAGATAAACTCAGTAAGGGGTATCTCGTCCATGCCCTTTGCGGGTTCCTTGTACTTGCGAGTGTCAGTGTCAAAACCGGCGGATCTCGGGTAGGGGGTCCCGAACTATGCGTCTAAGGCTAATGGTAATAGGAGGCAGGGAACACAATGTTTACCCAGGTTTGGGCCCTCTCGATGGAGGTAATACCCTACTTCCTGCTTGATTGATCTTGATGATATGAGTATTACAAGAGTTGATCTACCACGAGATTGTAGAGGCTAAACCCTAGAAGCTAGCCTATGATTATGATTGTTCTTATCCTACGGACTAAACCCTCCAGTTTATATAGACACTGGAGGGGGCTAGGGTTGCACAGAGTCGGTTACAGAGAAGGAGATCTACATATCCGAATTGCCAAGCTAGCCTTCCACATAAAGGAGAGTCCCACCCGGACACGGGACGAAGTCTTCAATCTTGTATCTTCATAGTCCAAAAGTCTGGCCAAAGTATATAGTCCGGCTGTCCGAGGACCTCTTAATCCAGGACTCCCTCAGTAGCCCCTGAAACAGGCTTCAATGACGATGAGTCCGGCGCACAGATTGTCTTCGGCATTGCAAGGCGGGTTCCTTCTTCAAATACTCCATAGAAGATTTGGAACACAAGGATCGTGTTCGGCTCTGCAAAACAAATTCCACACACCGCCGTAGAGAGCACAATATTCCACAAATCTAATCTGCTGACAACTTTTCATAGCGTGACATCACGCCGCAGCCCGGTCATTATTCGAACCGTTTTTCTCAACCTGCCACCGCACATATCGTGAGGTGGTTTTATTGGCACGTCTTGTTGAAGCAGAGATCGTGTCCCCTTATCACGGGATTCTCATCAATGCGGGTGTGGGTAACCCAACCGCGCCATCAATTGTGGCGCTTGGGGAATAAGCGAGTTTATCAGGAAAGTGGGGAGGCACAGGATCTTTGCTGCCTTTATAAGGTGTTAAGGACTCCCTTTTTCACCCACGCCTTCTTCTTCCTCTGCTCATCCATTCCCCCTCGCTCGAGCCCTAGCGCCCAAGCGTTCATCTTCTCTGCCCAAAAAGGTTTCCCAAAAATGTCCGGATCGGGAGCAGGAGGCAAGTGGATGGCCTCTACCATCCGGGAGAAGGATATCAAAAAGCTTCGGGAGGCCGGGTATCTGGCCAAGAGAGTTGGCCACCGTCTTCCGCCGGCGGGACAGATCGTCCCCACTCCGGAACCCCACGAGAGGGTGGTATGCCTCCCTCATTTTGTCCACGGGCTAGGGTTTCCCCTCCACCCATTCGTTCACGGCATCATGTATTATTACGGGATTGATTTTCATGATCTATCCCCCAATTATTTCCTCAACATCTCGACATTCATCATCGTGTGTGAGGCCTTTCTCCGCATCTCGCCACACTTCGGCTTATGGCTGAAGGTTTTTAATGTGAAGCCCAAGGTAGTGAGCGCTGAGCACGCCGAGTGTGAAGGTTCCATGGTGAGCAAGATGCCCAATGTTACATGGCCAACAGGTACTTTCAATGATTCCGTCAAGGAGTAGCAGCAGCAGTGGTTTTACATCACTAAGCCGCGCGGCAAGGAATGGGCCGTTGCTCTGGAATTCAGATCCGGAGCCCCCCTGCGACTTACGTCCTGGCCCAAGAAGGGCCTGGACTGAGCTTCGTCCGTCGAACTGTCGGTTCTCCGGATGCGCGTCCAGGATATGGAAGACAAGAACATCAAACTTGTCATTGTAGTCCAGGTGATGTTAGTTCGCCGGATTCTTCCTTGTCAACACCGGGCTTGCAATTTATGGGAATTCGACCCGGCCAAGCGCCAGACCCTACGGGAGCTCTTTGGCTCCTCGCACAAGGACATCTGGAGGGTGCTTTTTAAGTCTGGCAAATCGTGGCCGGACTCCGCCGAGGACCGCGGGTACCAACTGTCCCACCCTGCAAGCTCGGTAAGTCACTGTCATGTTGGCAACTCGTATGTTTTATTCACATACCCTGAGGAAAATGCTTAATGCGTTTTCCACAACTCTCTTAGGGCTGGACAAAGAAGGCAGGGCGGATCTACTGTCCAGCCCCACTGCCAGAAGAACCAGCCGGCCCACTTCTGACGAAGATGTTGGTTCCGGCGCCTTACAAGGCGCCGAAGAAGAAAGCCGAGAAGGAGGCTAAGAAGACCAGGGGCGGCCTCTGTCGCCGTGGCGCTTCGGACACAAAATCCGAAGGCTCCAATGCCTGTTCTTCCTCCGAAGAGGGCGAGGAGGAGGAGGAAGACGAATCCCCAGCATGGGGAAGAAAGAAAAGGACGGCCTCCACATCCTTGGAGGCCGAGTTGCCTAAGAGGGGAAAAACTCCTCCTCCAGAGGAGTCCACCGCCGCCGTCGATAGCAGCCCGGAGTGGGATCCCAGGGCCCAGCCCCTGGTAAACTCGTGAGTATATAAAATATGAACGCGTTTACGCGTCCAGGCTCATCATGGCATGATATTTTAATCTGAGCCATACTTTTTGTAGTTCGGCGAGGCCCCGCACCGAACAATCCTCGTCTGAGGATTTGCTGGGCTCGGATGCTATGGAGAGCAGGACGCCCCCGAAGGCTCCCTCCCCCAAACGTGTTAATGACACCGAGGTTTCGTCCCAGAAGGACCCAGGCCACGGAGGGGGGGGGAAAGATCGCAAAGGCGGCGCCAGGAGGTCAGACTTCAGGGTTCGGACACACGGGAGAGAAGGCTCCCATGGACGTCGACGGCGGGGGTCATCTTGAATTCGGCCCCCAGCCGAACACTATTCCGGAAATCAATAAGGCTCCAGAACCAGGCAGGCGGCCTCCGTCGGCTGGAGGGGTGTGTCTGTTCTGTCGGCCACCTCTGTCCAACCAGAGGTGTCGGATACTTTATTGGCGGCGCTGAAAAGCCCCTCCATCGTTGATGAACACCGTGCCCTTATGGGTGCGGTGATTGAGAAGATTCAGTCCGCTGAGAGTGGACTGAATGAATCCTGTATCAGCCTTATAAGAGGCTTTGAGGTATATTTTATGAGGTTTGGAAGAGTGTCATAGTATAGATAGAGCCCCTGATACACTGTTCGGTGAGGGAAAGAACCGGAAAGAGGATCAAATTTATGTTCGCGGGAGACTCACTTGACGACATCTATCTCTTTAAATAAGCAGGCGTCTGTAGCGACTGCCGCCTCTCATGCTGCGGAAGTATCCAGACTGAGGCATAGTCTACAGCAGGCCGAAGGAGAACTTGGCCGAGTGAAGAAGCAGTTGGAGGATAACCAAGGTATGCAGAAACCTTGTTCGTTTAGCACAAATGAATAAGTGTGCGTGATGAAAATATTTTTATGATGTGCTCTAGGGGCGACTGCCGACATTGAGGCTCTTAAGAAGGCTATGGCTGAAGCCGAGAAGAAGGCAACCGTAGAGCAGGCTCTTCGCAAAAAGCACGAGGCCCGCATTATTGAAGCTGAGCGAGAGCTTCAAGAGGCCATGATCAAATGCGAGACCTTGGAGCAGAGTTTATCAAGGAAAGAATCCGAACTCTCCCAAGCTCGCCAAGCCGCAAGTGATGCCCGGGGGGAAGCCCAAGGTGCCCTGAAGAAAATCCAGGAGGCGAGGAAAATTGCGGCTGGTAAGGCTTTTTCTATACAAAGCGGGTAGTTGAAAGGATAAAATCAAGTTGATAATTTGAATTCTGATTTCTCCAGGGGTATTTGTGGAGCTGCCATGCAGCATATCTGATGCTGCCCAATTCTACCAATCCGAAGAAAGGAACACTACGGATAAGCTCTTCTGGATGCAGTATCTGGCACAGAATTATCTAGTGCCTTTCGCCGATCAACTAAAGCAGTTGATCGAACTGCATAAGGCAGCCGAGCTAGCCATGAAGGATTTAATTATCCGGCTATGGCCCGCCGAGCCGATTCCAAAAAGTTACTTTGGGCTCGTGAAGTGGCTTGTGAGTGCCTGCCCTCGACTCGAAGTCATCAAGCGGTCGGTCTGTATGGAGGGTGCGCGAATGGCCTTCGCCCGCGCAAAGGTGCACTAGGGGAAGATGGATGCGGAAAAGCTGATGACCGAGGGTCCGCCAGAGGGGAAGGAACATCGCAAGCCCGAATTATATTATGATAGTGTCTTGAAAGGAGCCCGCCTTGCGGCGGAGCAATGCACCAAGGACATTATATTTCCATGAGTACAGTCATGTTTGTCCTGTGTAAGGTTAAACAAGGTCATTTCTATTATTTATTGCTTGTTATTTGAAAGTTTTCCCTCCTGTGCGGCCGTTTTATATATTAATCCTGAGAGTTTACCAGTCGTCGGCTTCTGCCCCCATGTAGTAAGTATGGGGGTGTTCAGGATAAACCTGAGCACTCTTTATCCCAGTTTTGGGTCCTTGAAGGAGGTGTTCATCACAAAGAACCAGGCAATCGGACTATAGGGCTTTATCACTCTCACTTAGCCATAGGAGTTTGACAAAAGGAAGGTAGGCGCAGCCCCTGGTGTTCGGAAGACCGCACGAGGGGCTCTATAATCACCTGATCGAAAGAAAAGCAGATCCATCGCATGCTGCATTGGTTATGGCATTATGCGGAAGAAATCCTTAAAGATTTTACAACCTCTCGAACAGCTGACCAGCTCTCGCCGTATCATGACAGTCAGTTTTCGGCTTTCTCTACTGAGGTGCTCGTCCGGAAGAACCGGGACACAATCGCAGTAGTTCTCCCTGTGCTACCTTAGCCGATATAGCGGAACGTAAGGTACCAAAACATGGGAGCCAGGCAAACCCAACTATTGACCCAAGACATGATTCGGAGCTGATGCATATAATGCTATAAGTTTGGGGTGCCGAACTGCCATGAAGGTGTTCGGACTTTATTGCCGTATTATGGGTATAATAAAGCCCCTGGCATATTAAGGCATATCACGATGTGCAACTTCCTTTTGACAAAAGAGTTTCAATAAGAAATAACAGCAGATAAGCATCATATAAATCCACATGTTGTATTTGAATAATACGTCGATGCGTATGAGTACAGGTGATGTGATAAAAAGAAGTATGACTGCGGAACCTGCTGAGACCAGGTGGGAGGAAGTTGTATGCGGATTCGGAGTGTATTCGGATGGTCATCCAGGGGAATGTCTAAAGATTCCCTTACGCGTTCGAACTGTTTCCACGCCATCATTCCTGGCCTACGCAAAGGTGAACCTGCAAAGAAAATGCAAGAAACGTTTGTGTGCCATAGAGCGGTTGAGCTGCAGTAAGTGGCATGTCTTAACTTTTGCTAGAGTGTTTTAATTGAGCTCCAGGCGAGCCGGGCTATCCTGCCGCGCAGTAGTTCGGACTCCTTTGGCAGTATCCAGGAGCTTGTCCATCGACTCGAGGTTCGATTGAAAGGTGCCACACGTTGCTTCTGCTGTTAAAGCAGCGGTAGACTCTTCGGTCGTGAGGGGAAGTTCGGCCCTGCCATTAACCGTGATGACGCCACGCGGACCGGGCATCTTGAGTTTACGGTAGGCATAATGTGGCACTGTGTTGAATCGAGCGAATGCGGTTCGTTCGATCAGTGCCTGATAGTCACTGCAAAAGGGGACGATGTCGAAGACTAACTCTTCGGTACGGTAATTGTTTGGTGATCCAAAGACTACCTCCAGAGTGATGGAGCCTGTACAACTGGCCTCCACACCTGGTATAACACCTTTAAAGGTGGTTTTAGTGGGCTTGATCAGCGAATGATCGATACCCATCTTGCGCACTGTGTCCTGATACAACAGGTTTAGACTGCTGCCTCCGTCCATAAGGACTCGTGTGAGGTGCAATCCATCAATTATTGGGTCAAGGACGAGTGTGACCGGATTGCCCTAATTGGTATTGGCTGGACGATCCGTACGATCGAAGGTGATCGGACATAGGTTGTATTGTGGGGCGACTGGCTCCATCAAATCGACATCCCTAAGAGTGCATGTTCTTTCCAGCTTGGGAATGTGGGTGGCGTTTATCATGTTCACCATTTTGATTTGCGGGGGAAATTTCTTTTGCCCTCCTATATTCGGTGATCGGGGCTCCTCGTTGTCATCGTCGCTTTGAGACCCCTTCCCCTTATTTTCGGCACCTGACCTGCCGGCTTGTCTGAAGACCCAGCATTCTCTATTGGTATGATTGGCTGGTGTTCCTGGGGTGCCATGAATTTGGCATGGACGGTCGAGTATGCGGTCCAAACTGGACGGGCCCGAATTGTTATTTTTGAATGGCTTTTTCTGTTGACCGGACTTAGAGCCACTGAATTCGGCTTTGACTGTCGTGTCTTTGGCACTGTCACCATTTTTGCGACGCTTGTGTTTGTTCCGTCGTGGTTTGTCATTGCTATCTCTGTCTTTTGATGTGCCAGGATTGCTTGCTATGTTGTTGCTACGAGTCAACCAGCTATCCTCGCCTGCACAAAATCGGGTCATGAGTGTCGTGAGGGCTGACATGGACTTTGGCTTTTCTTGGCCGAGATGTCGCGCAAGCCACTCGTCACGGATGTTATGCTTAAAGGCTGCTAGGCTTCGGCATCCGGACAGTTGATAATTTGGTTCTTTTTAGTGAGGAACCGAGTCCAAAATTTCCTGGCTGACTCTCTAGGCTGTTGGGTTATGTGACTTAGATCATCAGCATCCGGTGGTCGCACATAAGTGCCCTGGAAATTGTCTAGGAATGCATCTGCCAGGTTCTCCCAACTCCCGATGGAGTTTGCCGGTAAGCTATTCAGCCAATGCAGAGCTAGTCCCTTGAGTTTTAGTGGGAGGTACTTGATGGCGTGTAGATCATCTCCGCGGGCCATGTGAATGTGAGGAAGAAATCTTCTATCCATACCACGGGGTTTGTAGTACCATCATATGATTCAATGTTCACGGGTTTAAACCCTTCTAGGAATTCATGATCCATTACTTCATCAGTGAAGCATGGGGGGTGTGCGGCGCCTCTGTGCCGGGCTACATTGTATTCGGTCCGGCCGGATTTGTTGGTATGTCCGGCATGACGGTCATCGTCACGCGTTGGGCATGCCCCCGTGATCCATAGATTTATCTTGACTGTCTTGCTTTCTTTTTCAATTTGTCTCGCGGGTCATGCGTGGAGCCACGGGCCTTCATGTTTTTGCTTGTTTGGCGTCGGGGTGCGGGCTGGACTTCAGGCTGAAACGCCACTTTGTCTCGGCCATGAGGTGGCCGGTCAGCCGTATCATGCGCTGGTAGTGTAGGATTTGATGCCTCCTCCTCTAGTTGAGGTAGCAGCCTACGCTTTGGATAACTTTTGGTAGGGCGCTCGAGTCCGTATTCCTCGGCTGCCAGGACCTCAGTCCATCTATCAGTTAGCAGATCTTGATCAGCTTGAAGCTGTTGCTACTTTTTCTTCAGGCTTTTTGCAGCGGCTATAAGCCGGTGCTTGAAGCACTCCTGCTCGACGGGATCCTCAGGCACGATGAATTCTTCGTCACCAAGGCTCACTTCATCTTCGGAGAGGGGCATGTAATTGTCATCCTCTGATTCTCCATCTGTTTCCTGTTCCTTAGGGCTAGCTTGCCCAGCCTTCCGCTCGGCCTGCTCGAAGTTGTCGGATTTCGGGTTCCGGCAGACCCTTTAGGTTCGAACTCTGGGGTGCGCCTGAAGATCTTTCCCCTACCAACTCGCGTCTCGATGGCTCGCAAGGAATCCAGGCTAGCAAGAAGAACACACAAGGGACACAAGGTTTATACTGGTTCAGGCCACCATTGTGGTGTAATACCCTACTCCAGTGTGTGGTGTGGTGGATCGCCTCAGGGGATGATGATGAACAATACAACGGGAGAACAGCCTCGCGAGGGGCTATTCTTGAGCTGGTGCGATGAACTGCTTGGGTGAGTTCAGTCGCTTCTCTCTAGTCTATGCGCAATCTGGATCCCCTCCCTCTCTACTGTGGAGGCTAGTCCTATTTATAGAGAGAGGCCCTGGGCCTCTTCCCAAATAATGAGCGGGTAGGGCGCCAACAATTGGCCATTTTGAAGGGGAACATCTAGTACACTTATCCTTACTAAAATTGGTCTTCGACTGCCAAAGACTCTGGCGGTGACGCCGTCTTGGGCTCCACGATGACTTCCATCCTGCCGCTCTGCTGGTCTTGGTCTTGTTGCACCGAAATGGTAACCTTTGCCTGATGCCTTGGCCTGTGCTTGCCCCCTTTGCACCAAAGGGGAAACAAGGACACTGCGCAGGCCGGCGCCCGCCTGGCTTCGATCGTCATGGCTTGCATCACGGGCTCCTCACGAGGTGCCCTGCCTTGATCTCTCTGCCTCCTCGCGAGCCTGCCTGATGAGGCTGCTCCTAAGGAAGCTTCCTGTCATCCGACCCGCGAGGCTTGGCCCCTCACGAGGGTCTTGAGCTTAAGCTGACGAAGTTGGGCTGCACTAGGCCCCCACTTGAGCCACGCCGCAGGCCGCAGGCAGGCAAGTCTGGGGACCCCCATTCGCAGAACGCCGACAGTAGCCCCCGGGCCCAAGGCGCGCCCAGACTTGGCTTAGCAGAGAAGCGAAGGGGCAAGTGCAAAGCACCGCAGGCCCCAATAGCCTGCGGCCTTGGGCGCCACTTGAGCCACGCCGCAGGCCGCAGGCAGGCAAGTCTGGGGACCCCCGTTCGCAGAACGCCGACAGTAGCCCCCGGGCCCAAGGCGCGCCCAGACTTGGCTTAGCAGAGAAGCGAAGGGGCAAGTGCAAAGCACCGCAGGCCCCAATAGCCTGCGGCCTTGGGCGCCGCGTGGCGATTGATTGGACCTGGGTGTCCTCGCTTCCCCATGATGCCTCGGCAACCGTCCATCTGACAAAAAGAGGTGCCCGGGCCAGACTTACTTGCTTCATTCTCGTTCACCTTGCTCCAGATCCTCGTTCTCGCTCTTCTCCTTCTTGCTCCTGAAATCCTCCAGATCTGTCTCAATCCCTTCCATCCAGCAAGCCATGGCGCCTCGCAAGACCCCGACCAAGGCCTGGTACTCGCCGGCTCTGGATCCCCCGAACGTGTCGGAGAAGAATCTCGCCCTCACGCGCCTGATGACGGTGGCGTAGGGCAACGAGGGGGCGATTGTGTTCAAGGCCGGCTCCGCCCAGCCTGAAGGCAAAGGGAGCACCTTCTACCCGCTCTTTGTGAGCGCCATCATCGCCGGTCTGGTGCCTCCCTTTTCCGAGTTCTTCCTCGCTGTTCTTTGCCAATACAACTTGCAAGCTCTGCACCTCCACCCCAACTCTGTTCTTCTCCTGGCGATTTTCGCCTACTATTGTGAGGCTCACGTTGGGGTAAAGCCCTCAGTGGCCTTGCTGCGTCATTACTTCTCCATCCGAGTTTCTGGTGCCCACATCACCGCGTGTGCGAGCTATATCGCATACTCCAACTCCAATGCCATCTCGAAGCCCGGAAAGAGGATCGACGGCTTCTGGAGCAAGTGGGTCATGGTGGATGTTGGGCGCATCCACCCTCAACTGGTGATGCCTACGGGGCCGCCCAAGGCCATTGATGCATGGTCCCGTGCGGAGCTTGTCGACCCCCGCGCAAAGGTGGTGCTGAAGAGGATGAACACAGATCTGAGGCCAGGCAACTTGGGGGCGGCGAAGCTGACCGGGGCTACGCTCCTGAGGGAGTTCCTGGAGCACCGGGTGGCTCCACTTCGGGAGCACTCGCCGACGAAGCAGATGCCGCCCTTCACCTAAGCTCTGAGGCCCTGGCCGATGAAGATCTGGCTGCGGCTCTCCACTCCTGGGTTGGGGGAGACGTGGTGAGCCCAGAGGGTGCTCCTGTCCCCCTGTTCCTTCGCGACGACTGGGAGCAGGTGGTGAGCGCCATGCCCACCTTCAATGGTGAGGGGCTGGTGCCTGCAGAAGCTCCCGTGGATCTGGCGGTGTTGGCGATGGTGAACTTGTCCTCTGAGGACTCCAGCGGGAGTGAGGAGGAAGAAGAGGAGGAGGAAGAAGAGCCTGACTCTGAGGCGACCGGCAAGGAGTCAGGGGAGTCCTTCCCTCGGCGCAGGTCCCGCGCCCTCCGCTCCATGCCGGACGACGATGAGGCTGGCGCCAGGCGAGGCGGGGAGGACTCTCCCTTGGTCCCGAGGAAGGGCAGGACGGGGCTGGTTTTCCCAGGGCCTTCTCTGGTCCCGGGGCGGTCTGAGGCCAGCTTCATCCCTCCTGACGCACCTTCGGCTTCCGGGCCTCCCAAGGCTGACCCCAGCTGTAGGCTCTCGGGCTTCAAGTTTGGCCGGAGGCTGCTTGAGTCCTCGAACGATGACTAGTAAGTGCTCGATTCATGTTTTACTTTGTTTCTGTCGCCAAGGCTTGACGTCTGCATCCTTTCGGCCAGGCCGGTGCCTGCAGCAAAAAGGCTGAAAGGGTCCTCGGTGACCCTGCCTGGGGCGAGTTCATCTATCGGGGCAGCGCCTTCATCTGCGGGGAAAGGAGGCAGTGAGGCTCACACCTCTCCTGCCCGATCGTCTTCGCGAGGCTAGCAGGGACACTCCGGCGAGGAGTCGGCCCCCGTGGCCCCGCCGACTCTGGAGGTGCCTGCGCTTGATGCTGTCGCCGTGGTGGCCAAGGCCCAGGGGGTTCCTTCCTCCCAAGTCGCGATCACGCTGCCATCCTCTCCGCCTATTCCACTGGCTTCCATCTCTTCCGACTCATCCGCCGTCCTGGACCAGGCTGCCAATGAACTGAGCCGGTTGTGGGAGGATCTTCGGAGCACGGACCCCCTCCCGATGGCCGGGCGCTTTGAGCTATCCTCTGGCTAGGCCCGCTCCACTGTCTCCATCCGAGCGGCGCTGAGCCAGGTCATGTTTGCCTCCGATGAGGAGAAGCAAGCCACCTCCCAGGCCAAGGCCGCTCGTGACACTGCCTTGGGTGATGCTGCGGATGCCCTGGGCCGCTGCAAGGTGCTAGAGGACAAGCTTCAAGGCCTGCGTGACGAGCTCGTGAAGGAGGTCCGCAGCCGCTGGGAGAAGGAGGAGGAGATAAAGGCTCGGGAAGCTGCCGTCAAGGACCGGGACACCGAGCTTGACGACCGTCACGGCCGGTTGGAGACGTTGGAGCAGGCGCTGAAGGTGGAGAGGGCCGAGCTAGACGGCAAGGCAAGGGTATTGGCCGAGGATCGAGTGGCCTTCGCCAAGCTGGAGGAGAAAGCTCGCGCCGCGCTGAAGACGCTTTATGAGGGCGGCTTAGAGAAGCCGTTGGCTGGCGCAGAGGACGGCCCTCCCGAGATGCTTCCTTTCTTGGTCTGTGCGCTTGAAGATGTCGTGGACGGCCTTGATCCTACGGCCGAGGCCAAGGCGCGTGCCCTGTCCTCTGCAACGCTGACGTGTGTCCTCAGCCACGTCTACCTTCGCGACCCCAACGTCGACCTCGATAGCGTGCTGGAACCTGTGAGCGGCGACCTTGCCACTGCTGCTGCTGAGGCCGTGAGAGGCCAAGCTGAGGCTTTGCTGGGGAGGTTCCGTGCCTTCAGCACCTTGCCCGGGCGCGATGCAGCCAGCTCCGCGGCCTCAGGACTCCACCACAGGCGGCGGCGCCACTGGAAAGTGATCCCTTCGCGGCTTCTGTCCTGTTTTAATTCCTGCAACATGCACCATGCCTCGTGGAGGCGTTTAAACTTGTGTTTGGCGTTGTGAAAAATCTATGGCTTGTAATATTTTCTTTTGAATTCCCTAAAATTTGCGTTTTTTCTCCTATTTGCTTGTGTTCTACGTCGGCAGGGCCCGACCCTGCTCATTACCTCAGTCGCCGTTAGCCCCGACCGGAAACCAGGACGGTACTAAGGAGTGAGGGGCTACGTGACCAGTTAGGCTCCTGAGTCGCGATGCTTAGGAGTCCCCCTTGATGCGCACATAGCAAGTAGGTAAGGGAGGCATAGGAGTGGATTTGTCGTTCTACGTCGGTAGGGCCCGGCCCCGCGCATACCTCAGCCGCCATTAGCCCCGACCGGAAACCAGGACGGGACTAAGGAGTGAGGGGCTACGTGACTAGTTAGGCTCCTAAATCGCGATGCTCAGGAGTCCCCCTTGACGTGAAAATGGGCTTTCATACCTTGGCTCTGCTCGGGGAGGGGCGCGCGATGACCAGGTCTGAGGGACCTGGCTGGGTGGCGTGCGCTCGGGCGTGGCCCAGGCGTGGCCCCCGTGTCCAGCCCCCTCGCGCGGCATTCCCGAGGGAAGGCATTGCGACGGTGCCGGACACTGAGCTCCGGGCTCCCTGAGGTTGATATGACCGTGGGCCGCCCTCAGTTGTTTTCACCAGCACGGAGCATAGTGCTTCCGTATCTGTACGGGCATAGCCGCTCCTCGGCAGTGTCGTCAGCCAACACGGAGCATGGTGCTTCCACTGGTGCATGGGAGGGGGATCCCCTCCGGGAGGAGCCCCCGGGGCGTGTACAGCTCCTCCCTGAGACGCGGCCGGCACAGTAGGGCTAGGAGAGGTGTATCTGGGCACCCGTGAGCCAGCACGGGACTCATGAGGCACTACCTCGAGGCGGGTTGCGCCTGGCTCTGGGCCTTTATCAATGGTATGTTCCTGCAAGGTGGTTAGAATGCAAATGCTCTACGTCCTCAGGTCCCGGCCCTCGAGCAAGTTCAGCCGCCGCTGGTATGATAGGTCACGATGCCTTGGGTCAATGCCAGGGGGTGAGGGCTGGAGAGCCAGTAAGAGCCCATGAGTCACGATGCTTAGGCACCCCCCTTTTAACGTGCAAGTGCTTTGCATGAGAGTGGAGAGGTCCACGATGGGCAGCAGAAGATAATCACAGGAATTAGGTTAAGCATGGGGGGCAAATCCATTTAGATAGATGCAGAAAAAGCAAACGCCACTGGGTCAGGCCCGAGCAGCTTTGGGATAATGCAGCCCGAGGGGCGCCCCCAACAAGGTAAGCAGAGAACATGAGCAAAACGGATATATGCCGCAGGGACGGACCCACGCGACCTGGGAATGATGAAACCCTGTGGGCGCTCCCAGCTGAAAATGGAACTTTGAAAGATGTCTCCTGATATCATTGAAGATGAAGGGATGCTGAAGTAGCGGACGACACGCGGTGAGGAAGCCGACCCTCACGAGATCTTGGGACCAGGAGCCTCGGGAGGCTCCGGGGGCACAGGTGGATCTTCGAGGACCATCTCCATCTCCGCCAGGACCGCGCAACGCCTGACCTCCTGAGCCTCCAGAATGCTCCTCAGCAGGCGATGGTGAGCGACGGCCGCGTTCGGCAGGCCGAAAGGCATGTGAACGTAGCTGTGAGGTGGACCCTCGCATCGCCCCATGCGCGAAGGCCAGAGGCGCTCCTGATACGTGGCTCGGTTGAGCCCTAGTACGTCGATGCAGATGTGCAGCCCGCCATCCTCGCCTGGATGGGGGGCTGCGGCGGGTAGGCGGCGACTGCCGCGCATGACTCTTGACTCCTCTAGCTCCTGAGTGTTTCTCGCGATGAACTCCTGAGGGTTTGGCCCTCCTCGCCTCATACCTTCCTAAGGGAAACGCGCCTTGAAGCACGCCTCCAAGTGGTTCCCGAGAGCCTCCCTCGTGACCTTGCCAAAGTCGGCGGCTCTCCAAGAAAGAGCCCTCGAGCCCTGCCCGAGGAGGGCGTGCCTTCCTATGCGACAGAGGGTGGCGCCCCCTGAATGGGCGCGGGTCCTGACGCAACGCCTCCGGAGGTACCCGCCTTCTGATGGCTTGGTCCAGGCGAAGCCTTCTTCTTCTTGGGGACCGCCTCGGGAAGTCTTCCGCTCCTGTGATTTGTGTTTTTGATTGCCGCGGCTTGGAAGGCACGCTCAAGAGAACACACCGCATCCCTTTCCTCACATGGTACTGTGATGGCTCCACCACTTCCTGGCATCTTGAGGACATTGTAGCCATGGTGAGTCACTGCCATGAACTTGGCCAGGGCTGGGTACCCGAGGATGGCATTGTATGGCAGGCGAATGTGGGCGGCATCAAAGTCGATGAGCTCGGTGCGGTAGTTGTTATGCTTCCCAAAGGTGACTGGAAGGTGAACCTGCCCTATCGGAACAGTGGAACCATCAGTGACTCCTGAGAAAGGCTTGGTTGGCTGGAGGTGATCGTATGGCACTTGGAGATTGTTGAATGTCTCGACAGACAGGACGTTGAGTCCTGCTCCGCCATCAATGAGGGTCCTGGTGACTTGCACATTGCTGATGACTGGGGAACAAAGCATTGGGAGGACTCCGGCCATTGCTGCGCACTTGAGCTGATCCGCTGAGCTAAACGTGATAGCGCATGCAGACCACCTAAGAGGGCGCGTGGCCTCAAGCTTGGGAAGGACTATTCACCTTGCGAGCAAACTGCTTGAAGATGCACTATGAGGCTGGGGCCTGGGCGCCGCCCAGGATGCAATCGATTGCGCGCGGCTCCTGGAAGCCCCCAGCCCCCTCGTCCTGATGCTGGTCTTCATTCCTCCTTGGCGGTGGTGGCAGAGGAGGGAGGCCTGCGTTGCCGTGCGGGCGATCCTCATGAGGCTGATCCCTCCAACCTCCCTCGCGAGGCTGGTCCTGCCAACGGTCCTCGTGAGGTCGGTCATGCCACCCTTGGCGAGGGCCACGGTCTTCCCATCGTCCTCCACCTCTTCCTCCTCCTCGACCATAGCCCCGATCGCTGCGCTCGGGGCGTCGGCCGATACGCCCATCTCGTACGGCCCTGAGCTCTTGACATTTGTTGGTTTTGTGGGTGTGGAGGTCGTGGTACACGCAGTACCGGCTGCACCTGGATGACTCGGGCTGATTCCTGCCTCGCTTGGTGTCTGGCTCCGCTGCGAGCACAGCAGCCCCCTTGTGCTTCACGTCCTTGACCTTGGGCTTCTTCTCTTCTAGATCGGGAGCCGGAAGCTCGAGGAGGGAGAGGCGCCCTTCCTCAGCCCTGGCGCACTTGGTCGCCAAGTTGAACAGCTCCAGGGATGTGCACAGGTGAGGGAGTCCTGGATTAGGGGGTGTCCGGATAGTCAAACTATCACCGTTGGCCGGACTCCTGGACTATGAAGATACAAGATTGAAGACTTTGTCCCGTCTCCGGATGGGACTTTCCTTGGCGTGGAAGGCAAGCTTGGCGATACGGATATGTAGATCTCCTACCATTGTAACCGACTCTATGTAACCCTAACCCTCTTCAGTGCCTATATAAACCGGAGGGTTTTAGTCCGTAGGACGAACAACAATCATACCATAGGCTAGCTTCTAGGGTTTAGCCTCTCTGATCTCGTGGTACATCTACTGTTGTATTACTCATATCATCAATATCAATCAAACGGGAGTAGGGTTTTACCTCCATCGAGAGGGCCCGAACCTGGGTAAAAACATCGTGTCCCCTGTCTCCTGTTACCATCCGCCTAGACGCACAGTTCGGGACCCCTTACCCGAGATCCGCCGGTTTTGACACCGACATTGGTGCTTTCATTGAGAGTTCCTATGTGTCTTCATCTTTAGGCCTGATGGCTCCTCCAATCATCAACAATGATGCGGTCCAGGGTGAGACTTTTCTCCCCGGATAGATCTTTATATTCGGCGGCTTTGCACTACGGGCCAATTCGCTTGGCCATCTGGAGCAGATTGAAAGCTACGCCCCTGGCCATCAGGTCAGATTTGGAAGTTTGAACTACACGGCTGACGTCCGGGGAGACTTGATCTTCGACGGGTTCGAGCCACAGCCAAGCGCGCCGCACTGTTACGATGGGCATGATCTAGCTCTGCCGCCGAACAGTGCCCTGGAGGCCGCACCAGCGTCCGCTCCAACCTTCAGCTCGGAGCCGACAGCGCCGACCGAGGACGGTTGGCTGGACACTGCCTTAGGGGCTGCGATCTCTGCGGGGATTGAGCCAAACACCATCCCTGTCCTTTGCAAGGCTCGTAACTCCAAGGTGCCGGACTCCTCTCCGGACTCCGAACCTGCCGCGCCCCTGCCAATCGAATCTGATTGGATGCCGGTCATGGAATTCACCGCCCTGGACATCTTTCAGCACTCGCCCTTTGGCGACATCCTGAATTCGCTAAAGTCTCTCTCTTTGTCAGGAGAGCCCTGGCCGGACTATGGCCAGGAAGGTTGGGATGCGGATGGTGAAGAAATTCAAAACCCACCCACCACCCACTTCGTAGCCACTATCGATGATTAAACCGACATGCTCGATTTCGACTCAGACGACATCGACGGTATGGAAGACGATGTGGTAGACGACCAAGAACCAGTGCCTACAGGGCATTGGAAGGCCACCTCATCATACGACATTTACATGGTGGACATCCCAAAAGATGGGAACGGCGATGGAACAACGAAGGATGACCCCTCCAAGAAACAGCCTAAGCGCTGGCGTCAGCGGTGCCGCTCTAAATCCCGCCACAGCAAAAATGGTGATTCTGGCACGGGAGACAATAACACCCCGGAAAGTGCCGAAGACAACCCCCTCCAGCAGGATTCAGCGCAGGAGGACGGAGAAACCAGCCCTCATGAGAGAGCGGCAGACAGAGAGGTAGAGGACGATAATTACATGCCTCCCTTCGAAGACGAGGCAAGCCTCGACGACGACGAATTTGTCGTGCCTGAGGATCCCGTTGAACAAGAGCGTTTCAAACGCAGGCTTATGGCCACGGCAAGCAGCCTCAAGAAAAAGCAGCAACAGCTCAGAGCTGATCAAGACTTGCTAGCTGACAAATGGACTGAAATCCTTGTGATCGATGAGTACAAACTCGAACGCCCCTTCAAGAGCTACCCAAAACGCAGGCTGCTACCCCAATTAGAGGAGGAAGCACTCAAACCTACATCACCAGCGCAGGACGCGGCCGACCGGCCAGCTCGTGGCCGCGACAGAGAGGCCTCTCGGCCCTCCACTCAAGCCGCACCCCGGCGCCGCTCAAAAAATACCAAGGCACGGGGAAGCGCACCAGACCTGCGAGACATATTGGAGGACAAGGCAAGGCAAACAAGATCGATCTACGGATCGCGTGGGCGCCTCACTACACGTGACGACAACCGTCATGCCGGATACAGCAAATCCGGCCGGGCCGAACACAGTAGACAAAGCCCATTTGAGCTACGTCGTGACATAGCCCAATACAGAGGCGCCGCACACCCACTATGCTTCACAGACGAAGTGATGGATCATCAAATCCCTGAAGGTTTCAAACCCGTAAACATTGAATCATACGATGGCCCAACAGATCCTGTGGTCTGGATCGAGGACTATCTCCTTCATATCCACATGGCCTGCGGTGATGATCTACATGCCATCAAATACCTCCCACTCAACCTTAAAGGACTAGCTCGTCATTGGCTTAACAGCTTGCCAGCAGAGTCAATTGGTTGTTGGGAAGACCTAGAAGCTGCATTCCTCGACAACTTCCAGGGCACCTATGTGCGACCACCAGATGTCGATAACCTAAACCACATAATTCAGCAGCCAGAAGAATCGGCCAGACAATTCTGGACACGGTTCCTAACCAAGAAAAATCAAATCATCGACTGTCCGGATGTAGAGGCCCTTGCAGCCTTCAAACATAACATCCGCGATGAATGGCTTGCCCAGCACCTAGGACAGGAAAAGCCAAAATCCATGGCAGCCCTCACAACACTCATGACCCGCTTTTGCGTGGGAGAGGACAGCTGGCTAGCTCGCAGTAACAACATGACCAAGAGCCCTGGTAATTCAGATACCAAGGACAGCAACGGCAGGTCACGTCGCAACAAGCATAAGCGCCGCATTTATGGCGATAATGCTGAGGATACGATAGTCAATGCCGGATTCAGAGGCTCTAAACCTGGTCAGCGGAAAAAATCATTCAAAAGAAATACTCCGGGCCTGTCCAATTTGGACCGAATACTTGATCGCTCGTGCCAGATACACGGCACCCCCGAAAAACCAGCCAACCACACCAACAGGGATTGTTGGGTGTTCAAGCAGGCAGGCAAGTTAAATGCCGAAAACAATGACAAGGGGCTGCATAGCGATGACGAGGAGGAGCCCCGGCCGCCGAACAATAGAGGACAGAAGGGCTTCCCCCTACAAGTGCGGACGGTGAACATGATATACGCAACCCACATACCCAAAAGGGAGCGGAAGCGTGCACTAAGGGACGTATATGCGATGGAGCCAGACGCCCCAAAGTTCAATCTGTGGTCCTCCTGCCCAATCACTTTCGATCGAAGGGACCACCCCACTAGCATCCGCCATGGCGGATTTGCCACATTAGTTCTAGACCCAATCATTGACGGATTTCACCTCACTAGAGTCCTGATGGACGGCGGCAGTAGCCTGAACCTGCTTTATCAGGATACAGTGCACAAAATGGGCATAGACCCCTCAAGGATTAAACCCACAAAGACGACCTTTAAAGGCGTCATACCAAGTGTAGAGGCCAACTGTACAGGCTCAGTCACACTTGAATTGGTCTTCGGATCTCCGAATAACTTCTGAAGCGAGGAGTTAATCTTCCACATAGTCCCGTTCCGCAGCGGCTATCATGCACTGCTCGGACGAACCGCATTTGCAAAGTTCAATGCGGTGCCGCACTACGCATACCTCAAGCTCAAGATGCCAGGCCCTTGAGGAGTCATTACGGTCAACGGAAACACCGAACGCTCTCTCCGAACGGAGGAGCATACGGCGGCTCTCGCGGCGGAAGTACAAAGCAGCCTCTTAAGGCAATTCTCGAGTCCGGCTATTAAACATCCGGACACCGCCAAGCGCGCCCGGAGTAACCTACCACAAGACCACCCGGCACGTCCCGAGCACGCGTAGCAATGCGGCCCCAACCCCAGCCCTTGCGACATTGCGAAACCAGTACTACGCGTACATAATTACGCTCTGGAAATACCATGGGCATAGGGGGAGGGGAACGACCAAGGCAGGGGCTCCCGATTGTGTAATTCCTTTTTCTTACTTTCAGGACTCCTTTATCAAGAAGCCCTGTCCGGCAGTAGAATCGCCGAACACACGATGCAACAGCCAGGGAGGCAGAAAGCTACGTCGAATGTACAGGTGGTCTCTATAACGAGCAGTATACTTGTTTTACATATCATCCCGCAGCTCGCTCCTGGAGGGGGACATGTCAAATAGTCCCGTCCCTTGCTTATCGCACTATTTGTATCGTTCTGCTTTTACCGTAGCTTTTTAAACAATGCACGGCTTTTGCCCATTATTGCATTACTTTTTCTTATCTATATATGTTCACTTATGACATATTGCATCCGTACACTTTGGTACGGCCAAATACACCAGGGGCTTAAGTACCCCAAAACATGGTGTGATAAGTCCGAACACTTTCACAAGTGCGGCACCCCAAACTTATAGCATTATATGCATCGGCTCTGAATCATGTCTTGGGTCAATAGTTGGGTTTGCCCGGCTCCCATGTTTTGGTACCTTACGTTCCGTTATATCGGCTAAGGTAGCGCTGGGAGAACCACTGCGATTGTGCCCCGGCTGAGCTGGGTTGAGCACCTCAGTGGAGAAAGCTAAAACTGACCGTCATGATAGGGCGAGAGCCGGTCGCTGTTCGAGAGGTCTTTGAGTCGCTAAAGACTTATGCCGCCTAGAGCGAGGAGCCGGCTTTGTCCGGCCCAGGCATGGATAGCGCCCCGAATTCGGTCTTCCGAATACTAGGGGCTTCACCGAAATTTAAAATTATAGAATTCTATGGCTAAGTGAGAGTGTTCAAGCATTATAGTCCGGTTGCCTTGTTCGTTGCGTTGAGCGCCTCCCTCGAAGGACCCAAGAATGGGAAAAAGAGCGCTCAAGTTTATCCTGAACACCCCAGCACTCGCGGCATGGGGGCAGAAGCCAACGACTCGCCATCTCTCAAATTTAATAAATGGCCGCACAGAAGGTAATGTTTAAAATTAACAAGCATTGCTTAGCGCATATGAACAAGTTTTCATGCATACAGGATAACAAATGCAAGCTCACTCAAAAATTACATCTTGGGAGCATTCACCCGCTATAAGGCGGGCACCCTTCAGGACGCCCGCATAATACATCTCGGCCTTGCGATACTCCCTGCCCGGCGGTGGAGCGTCCGTCACAAGCTTCTCAGCGTCCATCTTGCCCCAGTGCACTTTAGCACGGGGAAGGGCCCTACGGGCACCTTCGATACAGGCGGAGCACTTGACGACTTCAATCCATGGACAGGCGTCCACCAGCCTCCTCACCAGCCCGAAGTAGCTCCCAGGCATGGCTCCCTCAGGCCACAGCCGAACTATGAGGCCCTTCATGGCCTGTTCGGCCACCTTGTGGAGCTCGACCAGCTGCTTCAGCTGGTCGCTCAAGGGCACCGGTGTCCGGCCTCGGCATACTGAGACCGGCCCGGTAGAATGCGGCAGCATCGGACACACTGCGGGGCAGATCTGCGAATGCTCCTGGGGAGCTCCGGATTCGGGTAAGTAACAAGTAATTCACTTTCACGTGCTTGCTTTGCACGAAGAATGCCTTACCCGCCGCTATCTTCTTTATTGCCTCAATTTCCTGGAGGGCTTTTTGGGCTTCGGCCTTAGCGGCTTTGGCACTCTCAAGAGCCGAGGCGAGCTCGGACTCTCGAGTCTTTGAGTCATGCTCCAAACTCTCGTGTTTTTTCACGAGAGCCTGGAGCTCTTGCCGCACCTCTGCCACCTACGCCTCCTGCTTCTCTCGCTCGGTGCGTTCCACGGCCGCATTGCTTTTGGCCTTGGACACCGCCTCCTTCAGGGTCGCCACCTCGTTCATGGCCCCTACAATTTTCACGTGATTCCTGTCATTTTTTGCAACCACATCTTTTATATACTTCTATAAGGTATTACTTACCTTCCTTGTCCTCGAGCTGGTTCTTGGCAAGGCCGAGCTCATTCTCGGACCGCTCGAGGCTCTGCTTTAACGCATCGACCTCCGCAGTCAGTGCGGCAGAGGTCAGCAGCGCAGCCTGCATTCCCCATATTGACATACTTATGTTAGACTCCTGTCACGACCGGCTTTTCAATAAAATGATTATTGATAAAACCGATCTTTTAATCCCAGTATAGGCAAAGTCATCCTTTCTGGTAGATAATACTTGATAAACAGAGAACCAGTAGCATCAAATATATTACAGGGTTGAGCTGAGGCTGCTCAACAATTTATTACAAACTCGCCAATACCTTACATATGGGCGGTTATGACACGGTGGTGTGGTGGTATGCTACTAGCTCGAGGAAAACGTGGTGGCAAATAACTTGACTTCTACTGGCAACACATCGAGCGTCAACGTGAGGCTCGATGAATTTATTTGATTGCGGAAGCGGATAATACAATGACCAAGACAGGATCGCATGGGACTGACTGGGACTCCTCTAGGCGTCGGACTCGCTATCAAACTCTTCATCCATGAGATCGCCTTCATCAACATCTGGCCAAATCAACAAGCCAGGTGAGTACTTGAAAGTACTCGCAAGGCAGTTCAGACAAAAGATATAATCAATGAATGCATGAATGCGTCATGAACAAGGATGATGCTCATAAAATAACGATAATATTGCAGGACTTGATGAATAAAATAAATAACTGAAAGCCGATCAGGTGTCTGGAGTGACGCCTCGAAAGGTAAATAAATAAAATGCATGCCGCAGTCGGGCGTCTAAGGGACACCACATAAAGGGCTTAAAAGAAATGCCACAATCGGACGTCTGAGCGACATCACAGACAGGGCTTTAAAATAAATACCACAGTCGGACGTCTGAGCGACATCACAGACAGGGCTTTAAAAGAAATGCCACAGTCGGACGTCTGAGCGACATCACAGACAGGGCTATAAAAGAAATGCCACAGTCGGACGTCTGAGCGACATCACAGACAGGGCTGTAAAAGAAATGCCACCGTCGGACGTCTGAGCGACATCGCAGACAGGACTTGCAACAAATGTAAATAACAGATATGCCGCCATC
>NC_041389.1:50688316-50696166 GCF_002162155.2 Triticum dicoccoides
AGAAATGCCAGAGTCGGACGTCTGAGCGACATCACAGACAGGGCTATAAAAGAAATGCCACAGTCGGACGTCTGAGCGACATCACAGACAGGGCTGTAAAAGAAATGCCACCGTCGGACGTCTGAGCGACATCGCAGACAGGACTTGCAACAAATGTAAATAACAGATATGCCGCCATCGGACGTCTGAGCGACATCACAGACAGGGCCTATAACAAAAATAAACAACAGGTATGCCACCGTCGAATGTCTGAGCGACATCGCAGACAGGGCTTGTAATGAATGTGAATAACAAGATTAGTCCATCCACAAGAATAATCTTTTAACCGGATTTATCACACATAAATCCCACCGGAGTTTTGTCACTGAGGCAGATACCTGACAAGATAAGATGAATATAGTACTTGAACAAAGTACAAAATAATTGAAGGATTTGAGACTCTGCAGAGTTTGGATGAACTGACCACAGCCAACGGATTTCCGTAGTCACGAAGGACTAATTCCGTTTACGGTATTTTAGTAGAAACACATTTAACTAGTACACACCCATTTCACCTCACGATGCCAGGAATCACCCTGGTCAACGTCCAAGAAAAACTTTGAGACGGGGAGGCCACAACCTCGAATAGCATGGGATCAAATTTCTATACGCGCGCTCTAAGGGGTGCCCCCCTCTCGGTCCCAACCGGAAACACCCATGCCCCCTGACCGGATGACGGGCTTTAATCCAGGGCCATGGAACCCTCATCCCGGCCTCTCTACTTGGTGTGTACCAGGAAAACGTTGCAACTTACTATGCCATATCCCTTGCGGAAAACATGTGGCAGCACAGGGAGGAAAATGAAGGGAATATGATTTGATCATGTTGACACTGCTGTCAAAAAGGACTGGCCTAAGCCTGGCATGTCACAACACTGCCATCTTACCCATCCTCATGCCAACACATGGCTATGCAAATATGTATCCAACAACATAATGCTTTCCGAAACTTACTTTCCGATTATATGCATGAAACATAACATTTAAAGTGATGTTCCTAAACATGCCATGACCATGCTACAATGCAAACATGCAACAACACTCATCATATCAAGAGTTCAAACATGCTTGCCTGGTTCGGAGTAGTCGGTGTCTAACTGTGCGAGGTTTGCAGCTCCGTCACCTCCTCCGGTATCTACGGTATAAGAAAAGATACGCACGCAACGTAAATACCGTGAGTGTACAGAAAAGTGTTCCAAATATTTTTCAAATAAATATGATAAAAAACTAGACAAAATTTTGAAGAGGACAGAAAAAGAACCACTCAAAAATTCCTTTCTGTTAAAAAGTTATAAGGGTTTTAACCCAAGGACTCATCTGTAATGAAACAGAAAACTTCCAGGGGGTTCTGCGGAAAAGTCCAGATAACGTTTCATAATAAAAAAGGCTGAGAAACTGACAGGCGGGCTCCACCCGTCAGGTTTGAATTTTCAAACGAGGGAAAACAGAGCGCGATGGTGCCGAGAGGTGCGGTGGTCGCCGGCGGCGATCCATGGCGAGGTAAGGTGATCGGGGTGTACCTTCATGATCAGTGCGCCATTCCGCGTCTGTGGGAGGTGGTGGTGGTCGCCGATGAGTACCACGTCGGCGGCGACGCTTGCTCCGGCGAACGGTGGTTCGGGTGGTCGTGGATCTCGCTGGAGAGAGCTGCAAGGTCAAAATTGAGGTGGGGGTTATCTTACTAGAGGTGGTACGAGGCTACGGTCGAAAGTAGGGCGGCGGAGGGGTTCTCACCGGAGAGAATGATGCCGGAGCCCGAGGCGGACGGAGGTGGCCGGAGTCGAGGAGGAAAGGCCCCTCGAGGCTCGTTCAGTGGCCGGGCGGGGCCTGGTGAGATGGTGGAGTCGTGCGGAGGCGAGAGCAAGCTCGGGGTGCTATATATAGCCGCCCCGAGGCGGTTGACGAGAACGGGGTTCTCCGGTGAGGTGATTATGGCGGCACAGTGGTTGCACGGGAGGGTTAAGAGGTTGAGCGTCGTCGTGGGTGTTCCCTGGTTCCGTTTTGATGCTAACTGCGCCGGGATTGGGTTGTTTAGGGGGAGCTCGACGGAACGGGGCGGCGCGGGCCCGTCGGCGGCAGGGAGCACGCTCTGCGCGTGCCGCGCCACGGCGACGGTGCCGCATGCGTGCGCTGGCAAGGAGGTGGCCACGCACAGCCACCAGGACGCTTGGGCGGCGCCGAATGGTGTTGCGCCGTAGTTTTGCCCCCTGTCATCCGTTACGGTGGTGCAGCCGCCGCAAGGCACGCCGGCGCAGGCGGGCCAGGGCGCCACCGACGCCAGGAATGCACCAAGCGCTCGTGTGAAGCTCCGGACAAGAGGGACAGGCTGCGAGCAACGTGCCAAGGGCACTGTGGGCTCGTGACTGAAGTTACTGACGGAGATCGACACTGATATTCTGAATTTTCTGAAAGTGAACAGTACTGGTGCATGCAAGGTGTTCGACAGAATGATTCTAGTGTGTAGGGATTTTTCCTTGAGCTGGTTTTTGGTGGAGGGGCCTCTCATTGCATCTAGAGGCTGCCTGAATATTTGTAGAGTTTTTGGAGAGGTGTAGATATGAATTTCACCAAATTTGGCAAATCTGGTCCAAACTTGCAGTGAGTGAATTTTGAAATATTTGAATAGGAGAAGAGTGGATCAAGATGGTTCTGGGTTGTGGGTACAAAGGACTATCCAAGGGTGTTGAGTTGAGGTCAAAACTCAAAAGCATTAGGGTACTTGCTTTGCAAATCACCTAGGCTTAAAAGAAAAGACAGAATTATTTTGGGAGGAGAAATAATTGGAATAAAATCCAAAAATGGATATTATTAGTTTGGACAGAATGTTTGGGTTGAACCAAAGTGGAATGAGTGGTTTTTCAGAAAATTTTACCATATGATACATGGTAAAATTTAGAAAGGATCAAAACCAAATAAAAGCCCAAAAACCAAAAGGTTTTTCCTCTCAGGAGAAACTAAATCCAAGAAAGATTTTTGCTGAAAACAAAACCACAAAGAAAAATTTTGGAGTGTCATAGCACCTACCCCCTTAGGAAAAATCTCGTCCCCGAGATTTCAGCTGATCCTTAAACAGGTGTGGGTGCTCTGTCCGAAGAAAATCCTCTCTCTCCCAAGTTGCTTCATTCTCGGTGTGGTTGCTCCACTGAACTCTGAAGAATTTGATGGTTTTCCGTCGGGTCCTCCTTTAAGACTCTTCTAATATTTTTATGGGGTGCTCCCGGTAGGTGAGTTCCGGTTGTACATCAATATTTTCATGAGATACCTGCTTCTCTGGATTTCCTACGTACCTTCTCAATTGTGAGATGTGAAACACGTTGTGGACATCGGATAAATCCCTGGGTAAGTCTAGCTGGTAGGCTACCGTGCCTCTTCGGGCCATTATACGGAATGGTCCTATGAATCTTGGTGCTAGCTTTCCCTTAATCCTGAATTGTTGCAGACCCCTCATAGGAGAGACTCTTAGGTAAACAAACTCTCCGGGTTCAAAACTGATTTCTCGATGCTTCCGATCGTAATAACTCTTTTGTCGACTTTGAGCTGTCTTGAGTCGATCTCTAATTGTCTTAACTTTCTCTTCAGCCTCTTTGAGCATATCTGGGCCGAAGATATGGCTGTCACCGGTCTCTGACCAATTTAGCATGGTACGACATCTTCTGCCATACAGAGCTTCAAAGGGTGCCATTTGCAAGCTGGCTTGATAACTGTTGTTGTATGCGAACTCTGCATATGGTAAGCTTTCTTCCCAACTGGTTCCGTAGGTGAGGACACAAGCTCTCAGCATATCTTCCAGGATTTGGTTTACGCGTTCGGTCTGCCCATCGGTCTGGGGATGGTACGCGGTGCTGAATGCTAGTTGGGTACCCAGTGCATGTTGTAGGTGATCCCAAAATCTAGAGATGAACTGTGCCTCTGTCAGACATGATAGTCTTTGGGACTCCATGCAGGCAGACGATACGGGCAAGATAAAGCATGGCCAGTCTCTGAGTGGAGTAAGTCGTCTTCACTGGAATAAAATGTGCCACCTTGGTTAACCTGTCGGTTATGACCCATATGGCATTATTTCCATGTCGTGACCGTGGTAGTCCAACAATGAAATCCATTCCAATCTCGTCCCATTTCCACTCGGGTATTTTGTTTGGTTGCAACAGCCCGGCTGGTTTATGGTGCTCGGCCTTTATGCGTTGACAAGAGTCGCAACATGCAATAAACGTGGCTATGTCTCTCTTCAAACAGTGCCACCAAAATTTTTCCTGAAGGTCTTTGTACATCTTTGTCCCCCCAGGATGGATTGAGTATGGAGCGGTGTGGCTCTCAGACAGAATTTGATGTTTGAGGTCCTGGATATTTGGCACGCAGATTTTTTCCCTGTACCATAATATTCCTTGCTCATCTACATTGAATTCCGAGGCCTTTCCCATACTCACTTTCCTTTTTATGCCATCAATGCTGGGGTGTCCATGCTGGGCTCCCTTGATCTTTTCCATCAGGGTCGGCTGTATTTCCAAATTTGCCACACTACCTTCGGTAACCATTATTAAATTGAGCCTGGCAAATTCCTGTTGAAATTCTGGCCTCAACTTTGGTATACTGTCATTGTCTGTGCTGGGATTCCGACTCAGGGCATCTGCCACAACATTTGCTTTTCCAGGATGATAGTGGATTCCAACATCATAATCCTTCACCAATTCTAACCAGCGTCGTTGCCGTAGATTTAACTCTGGCTATGTGAAAATATACTTCAGACTCTTATGGTCTGTGTATATCTCACAACGATTCCCAAGTAGGAAGTGTCTCCATTCCTTGAGTGCATGAATGACCGCTGCTAATTCCAAGTCATGATTGGGATAATTTTCCTCATGCTTGCGTAGTTGTCTAGAGACATATGCAACTACCTTGCCTTCTTGCATCAATACGCATCCGAGGCCTTTCCGGGATGCATCACAATATACCACAAAATTTTTGTGTATATCTGGCACGATTAATACTAGTGCCATTGTTAATTTGCTTTTTAGCTCTTGGAAGCTTTTCTCACGTGCTTCTGTGCATTCAAACTTCTTGCCTTTCTTGAGCAATTGTGTCATGGGCTTTGCTATAGTGGAGAATCCTTCAATAAATCTCCGATAATATCCTGCCATTCCGAAGAAACTCCGTACGTCCGTTACGTTAGCTGGTGGTTTCCAGCCAAGTACGGCCTTGACTTTTTCCGGGTCTACTTCAATACCTTCTTGGGTTAGCACGTGGCCCAGAAAACCCACCTGCCTTAGCCAAAATTCACATTTGCTGAATTTGGCGTACAGTTGATGTTTCCTGAGTTCTCCGAGTACAATCCTGAGATGTTGAGCGTGCTCTTCTGGTGTTTTGGAATATATCAGAATATCATTGATGAATACCACAACAAACTTGTCCATATACTTCATAAACACTTTGTTCATAGGTGAACAAAATATGCGGGGGTGTTGGTTAGTCCAAATGGCATCACTATGAACTCATACAACCCATATCTGGAGGTGAATGCGGTCTTGGGAATATCTTATGTTCGTACTTTTAATTGGTGGTACCCTGATCTCAAGTCAATTTTTGAGAAGACTTTGGCATGTGCGAGCTGATCGAATAAATCATTTATTCGGGGCATTGGGTATTTGTTCTTGATGGTGACCATGTTGAGAGCTCGATAATCAATACACAACCTCATTGTTCCATCCTTCTTCTTGGCAAATAAAATTGGAGAACCCCAAGGTGAGGAGCTGGCTCGTATGTATCCTTTCTCCAATAATTCTTTTATTTGCTTCTTCAACTCTATGAATTCGGATGGTGCCATTCTGTAAGGTTTCTTATAAATAGGAGTGGTTTCGGGTGCTAGCTTAGTGCTGAATTCTATCTCTCGGTCTGGTGGCATGCCTGGTAGTTCTTCTGGAAATACGTCTGGGAATTCACATACTACTGGAACCTTGTTCAGCTCAGAAACGTCCACCTTGTTTAATCTAGGTTGCCGAGGTATTTGTCTCTCTTTGGCTGAAACTTTTATTTTCTTCCCATGATGGTGTGTGAGAATCACAGTACGGTTGAAGCAGTCAATAAAACCTTTGTTGGTGGCTAACCAATCCATTCCTAGGATGACATCCAGTCCTTTGCTTTCCAGTATGATAAGGTTGGCGTAAAACTTCAATCCTTCAAATTCAATAACCACACCTTGACAGTAACTCTGGGTCACTTGCTTAATTCTAGGGGACTTGATGATCATTGATTTTTCCAAGGGAAGCATCGAAAAATTATTTTGCAAAGCAAAACTTTTCGAAACGAATGAGTGAGAAGCTCCAGAATCAAACAAAACCATGGCAGGTATTGTGTTGACGGGGTACGTACCGAGTATGATATCTGGGGCGTTCTGTGCTTCCTCTCGGGTCACGTGGTTCAAGTGACCTTTCCGGTGGTTGTTGTTGGGGTTGAAATTGCTTCGCTTTGGTGCTGAATTATTTCCACCGTTATTGAGCTTCGGGGTTGAGCTCCTTGGCTTGGGGCACTGCTTGGCATAATGCCCTTCTTCTCCACAAGCATAACAGGTAACGCCTGGGCGATAGGTGAACTTTTTGTCTCTTGCATGGAAATTCTTGATTGGATGTGAACTATTCGTCGGGGTTTTGTGTGAATCCCCCTTCTGAAATTCCTTCTTGCTTCTGTGATTGCGAGTAAAAGTAGTCTGATCCCTTTTTCGTTTGCGGAAATCTTCCAGGCTACGTCGCTCATTTTCCAGGGTAATGGCCTTATCCACCAGTTTTTTGAAGGAAATATGCCCTAGAGGCAATAATAAAGTTATTAATTATTTCCTTATATCATGATAAATGTTTATTATTCATGCTAGAATTGTATTAACCGGAAACATGATACATGTGTGAATACATAGACAAACATAAGGTCACTAGTATGCCTCTACTTGACTAGCTCATTAATCAAAGATGGTTATGTTTCCTAACCATAGACATGTGTTGTCATTTGATTAATGGGATCACATCATTAGGAGAATGATGTGATTGACATGACCCATTCCGTTAGCCTAGCACTTGATCGTTTAGTATGTTGCTATTGCTTTCTTCATGACTTATACAAAGTTCCTGCAACTATGAGATTGTGCAACTCACGTTTACCAGAAGAACACTTTGTGTGCTACCAAACATCACAACGTAACTGGGTGATTATAAAGGTGATCTACAGGTGTTTCCGAAGGTACATGTTGGGTTGGCATAATTTGAGATTAGGTTTTGTCACTCCGATTGTCGGAGAGGTATCTCTGGGCCCTCTCGGTAATACTCATCACCTAAGCCTTGCAAGCATTGTAACTAATGAGTTAGTTATAAGATGATGTGTTACAGAACGAGTAAAGAGACTTGCCGGTAACGAGATTGAACTAGGTATTGGATACCGACAATCAAATTTCGGGCAAGTAACATACCAATGACAAAGGGAACAACGTATGTTGTTATGCGGTTTGACCGATAAAGATCTTCGTAGAATATGTAGGAACCAATATGGCCATCCAGGTTCCGCTATTGGTTATTGACCGAGAATAGTTCTAGGTCATGTCTACATAGTTCTCGAACCCGTAGGGTCCACACGCTTAACGTTACGATGACAGTTTTATTATGAGTTTACAAGTTTTGATGTACCGAAGTTTGTTCGGAGTCCCGGATGTGATCACGGACATGACGAGGAGTCTCGAAATGGTCGAGACATAAAGATTGATATATTGGACGACTATATTCGGACACCGGAAGTCTTCCGGGTGATTTCGGAGAAAACCGGAGAGCCGGAGGGTTA
>NC_041389.1:50696595-50703571 GCF_002162155.2 Triticum dicoccoides
CACATGGGCCTTGGTGGGAAGAGAGAGGGGCGGCCAGGAAGGGCCGCGCGCCCCCTCTCCCTCTGGTCCGAATTGGACTAGGAGGGGGGGCGGCGCCCCCCTCTTTCCTTCTCCTCCTCTCCCCCTTCCTTCCCCTCCTAGTAGGAGTAGGAAAGGAGGAGTCCTACTCCTACTAGGAGGAGGACTCCTCCTCCTAGCGCGCCCAACAAGGGCCGGCTGGCCTCCCCCCTTCCTCCTTTATATACGGGGGCAGGGGGCACCCCATAGACACACAAGTTCATCTACGGATCGTTCCTTAGCCGTGTGCGGTGCCCCCTCCACCATATTCCACCTCGGTCATATCGTCGCGGAGTTTAGGCGAAGCCCTGCGCTGGTAGAACATCATCATCGTCACCATGCCATCGTGCTGACAAAACTGTTCCCCGAAGCTTTGCTGGATCAGAGCCCGGGGATCGTCATCGAGATGAACGTGTGCTGAACTCGGAGGTGCCGTACGTTCGGTGCTTGGATCGATCGGATCGTGAAGACATACGACTACATCAACCGCGTTGTCATAACGCTTCCGCTTACGGTCTACGAGGGTATGTGGACGAACACTCTCCCCTCTCGTTGCTATGCCATCACCATGATCTTGCGTGTGCGTAGGAATTTTTTTGAAATTACTACATTCTCCAACAATGGTATCAGAACCTGGTTTTATGCGTAGATGTCAGATGCACGAGTAGAACACAAGTGAGTTGTGGGCAATATAAGTCATACTGCTTACCAGCATGTCATACTTTGGTTCGGCGGTATTGTGAGATGATGCGGCCCGGACCGACATTACGCGAACGCTTACGCGAGACTGGTTTCACCGCTACGAGCACTCGTTGCTTAAAGGTGACCGGCGGGTGTCTGTCTCTCTCACTTTAGCTGAATCGAGTGTGGCTACGCCCGGTCCTTGTGAAGGTTAAAACAGCACCAACTTGACAAACTATCGTTGTGGTTTTTGATGCGTAGGTAAGAACGGTTCTTGCTAAGCCCGTAGCAGCCACGTAAAATTTGCAACAACAAAGTAGAGGACGTCTAACTTGTTTTTGCAGGGCATGTTGTGATGTGATATGGTCAAGACGTGATGATATATTTTATTGTATGAGATGATCATGTTTTGTAACCGAAGTTATCGGCAACTGGCAGGAGCCATATGGTTGTCGCTTTATTGTATGAAATGCAAACGCCCTGTAATTGCTTTACTTTATCACTAAGCGGTAGCAATAGTCGTAGAAGCAATAGTTGGCGAGATGACAACGATGCTACGATGAAGATCAAGGTGTCGCGCCGGTGACGATGGTGATCATGACGATGCTTCGGAGATGGAGATCACAAGCACAAGATGATGATGGCCATATCATATCACTTATATTGATTGCATGTTATGTTTATCCTTTATGCATCTTATCTTGCTTTGATTGACGGTAGCATTTTAAGATGATCTCTCACTAAAATTATCAATAAGTGTTCTCCCTGAGTATGCACCGTTACCAAAGTTCGTCGTGCCCAGACACCACGTGATGATCGGGTGTGATAAGCTCTACGTCCATCTACAACGGGTGCAAGCCAGTTTTGCACACGCAGAATACTCAGGTTAAACTTGACGAGCCTAGCATATGCAGATATGGCCTCGGAACACGGAGACCGAAAGGTCGAGCGTGAATCATATAGTAGATATGATCAACATAGTGATGTTCACCATTGAAAACTACTCCATCTCACGTGATGATCGGTTATGGTTTAGTTGATTTGGATCACATGATCACTTAGATGACTAGAGAGATGTCTGTCTAAGTGGAAGTTCTTAAGTTATATGATTAATTGAACTTAAATTTATCATGAACTTAGTACCTGATAGTATTTTGCTTGTCTATGTTTGTTTGTAGATAGATGGCTCGTGTTGTTGTTTCGTTGAATTTTAATGCATTCCTTGAGAAAGCAAAGTTGAAAGATGATGTTAGCAATTACACGGACTGGGTCCGTAACCTGAGGATTATCCTCATTGCTGCACAGAAAAGTTACGTCCTAGAAGCACCGCTGGGTGCCAGGCCTGCTGCTGATGCAACTGACGACGTTAAGAACGTCTAGCAGAGCAAAGCTGATGACTACTCTATAGTTCAGTGTGCCATGCTTTACGGCTAGAACCGGGTCTTCAACGACGTTTTGAATGTCATGGAGCATATGAGATGTTCCAGGAGTTGAAGTTAATATTTCAAGCAAATGCCTAGATTGAGAGATATGAAGTCTCCAATAAGTTCTACAGCTGCAAGATGGAGGAGAATAGTTCTGTCAGTGAACATATACTCAAAATGTCTGGGTATAATAATCACTTGATTCAACTGGGAGTTAATCTTCCGGATGATAGCGTCATTGACAGAATTCTCCAATCACTGCCACCAAGCTACAAGAGCTTTGTGATGAACTATAATATGCAAGGGATGAACAAGACTATTCCCGAGCTCTTCGCAATGCTAAAAGCTGCGGAGGTAGAAATCAAGAAGGAGCATCAAGTGTTGATGGTCAACAAGACCACTAGTTTCAAGAAAAAGGGCAAAGGGAAGAAGAAGGGGAACTTCAAGAAGAATAGCAAGCAAGTTGCTGCTCAAGAGAAGAAACCCAAGTCTGGACCTAAACCTGAAACTGAGTGCTTCTACTACAAGCAGACTGGTCACTGGAAGCAGAACTGCCCTAAGTATTTGGCGGATAAGAAGGATGGCAAAGTGAACAAAGGTATATGTGATATACATGTTATTGATGTGTACCTAACTAGAGCTCGTAGTAGCACCTGGGTATTTGATACTGGTTCTGTTGCTAATATTTGCAACTCGAAACAGGGACTACGGAATAAGCGAGCACTGGCCAAGGACGAGGTGACGATGCGCGTGGGAAACGGTTCCAAAGTCGATGCGATCGCGGTCGGCACGCTACCTCTACATCTACCTTCGGGATTAGTTTTAGACCTGAATAATTGTTATTTGGTGCCGGCGTTGAGCATGAACATTATATCTGGATCTTGTTTGATGCGAGACGGTTATTCATTTAAATCAGAGAATAATGGTTGTTCTATTTATATGAGTAATATCTTTTATGGTCATGCACCCTTGAAGAGTGGTCTATTTTTATTAAATCTCGATAGTAGTGATACACATATTCATAGTGTTGAAACCAAAAGATGCAGAGTTAATAATGATAGTGCAACTTATTTGTGGCACTGCCGTTTGGTCATATCGGTGTAAAGCGCATGAAGAAACTCCATACTGATGGACTTTTGGAATCACTTGATTATGAATCACTTGGTACTTGCGAACCGTGCCTTATGGGCAAGATGACTAAAATGCCGTTCTCCGGAACTATGGAGCGAGCAACTAATTTGTTGGAAATCCTACATACTGATGTTTGTGGCCCAATGAATGTTGAGGCTCGCGGCGGGTATCGTTATTTTCTCACCTTCACAGATGATTTGAGCAGATATGGGTATATCTACTTGATGAAACACAAGTCTGAAACATTTGAAAAGTTCAAAGAATTTCAGAGTGAAGTGGAAAATCATCGTAACAAGAAAATAAAGTTTCTATGATCTGATCGTGGAGGAGAATATTTGAGTTATGAGTTTGTCCTACACTTGAAACAATGTGGAATAGTTTCGCAACTCACGCCACCTGGAACACCACAACGAAATGGTGTGTCTGAACGTCGTAATCGTACTTTACTGGATATGGTGCGATCTATGATGTCTCTTACTGATTTACCGCTATCATTTTGGGGTTATGCTTTAGATACGGCCGCATTCACGTTAAATAGGGCACCATCAAAATCCGTTGAAACGACGCCTTATGAACTATGGTTTGGCAAGAAACCAAAGTTGTCGTTTCTTAAAGTTTGGGGCTGCGATGCTTATGTGAAGAAACTTCAACCAGATAAGCTCGAACCTAAATCGGAGAAATGTGTCTTCATAGGATACCCAAAAGAGACTATTGGGTACACCTTCTATCACAGATCCGAAGGCAAGACATTCATTGCCAAGAATGGATCCTTTCTAGAGAAGGAGTTTCTCTCGAAAGAAGTGAGTGGGAGGAAAGTAGAACTTGATGAGATAACTGTATCTACTCCCTTATTGGAAAGTAGTTCATCACGAGAACCAGTTCCTGTGACAACTACACCAATTAGTGAGGAAGCTAATGATAATGATCATGAAACTTCAGATCAAGTTTCTACTGAACCTCGTAGGTCTACCAAAGAAAGATCCGCACCAGAGTGGTACGGTAATCCTATTCTAGAAGACATGCTACTTGACCATGATGAACCTACGAACTATGTGGAAGCGATGATGAGCCCGGATTCCGCAAAATGGCTAGAAGCCATGAAATTTGAGATGGGATCCATGTATGAAAACAAAGTATGGACTTTGGTTGACTTGCTCGATGATCGGCAAGCCATTGAGAATAAATGGATTTTTAAGAAGAAGACTGACGCTGATGGTAATATAACTGTCTATAAAGCTCGACTTGTTGAAAAAGGTTTTCGACAAGTTCAAGGGGTTGACTATGATGAGACTTTCTCACCCGTAGCGATGCTTAAGTCCGTCCGAATCATGTTAGCTATTGCTGCATTTCATGATTATGAAATTTGGCAAATGGATGTCAAGACTGCATTCTTAAATGGATTTCTAGAAGAAGAGTTGTATATGATGCAGCCGGAAGGTTTTGTTGATCCAAAAGGTGCTGACAAAGTGTGCAAGGTCCAGCGTTCCATTTATGGACTGGTGCAAGCATCTCGGAGTTGGAATAAACGCTTTGATAGTGTGATCAAAGCATATGGTTTTATATAGACTTTTGGAGAAGCCTGTATTTACAAGAAAGTGAGTGGGAGCCCTGTAGCATTTCTAATTTTATATGTAGATGACATATTATTAATTGGAAATGATATAGAATTTCTGGATAGCATAAAAGGATACTTGAATAAAAGTTTTTCAATGAAAGACCTCGGTGAAGCTGCTTACATATTGGGCATCAAGATCTATAGAGATAGATCAAGACGCTTAATAGGACTTTCACAAAGCACATACCTTGACAAAATTTTGAAAAAGTTCAAAATGGATCAGGCAAAGAAAGGATTCTTGCCTGTGCTACAAGGTGTGAAGTTGAGTCAAACTCAATGCCCGACCACAGCAGAAGATAGAGAGAAAATGAAAAATGTTCCCTATGCTTCAGCCATAGGCTCTATCATGTATGCAATGTTGTGTACCAGACCTGACGTATGCTTAGCAATAAGCTTGGCAGGAAGGTACCAAAGTAATCCAGGAGTGGATCACTGGACAGCGGTCAAGAACATCCTGAAATACCTGAAAAGGACTAAGGATATGTTTCTCGCATATGGAGGTGACAAAGAGCTAGCCGTAAACGTTTACGTCGATGCAAGCTTTGACACTGATCCGGACGATTCTAAATCGCAAACCGGATACGTGTTTTTATTAAGCGGTGGAGCTGTAAGTTGGTGCAGTTCTAAACAAACGTCGTAGCGGGATCTACATGTGAAGCGGGGTACATAGCTGCTTCGGAAGCAGCAAATGAAGGAGTCTGGATGAAGGAGTTCATTTCCGATCTAGGTGTCATACCTAGTGCATCGGGACCAATGAAGATTTTCTGTGACAATACTGGTGCAATTGCCTTGGCAAAGGAATCCAGATTTCACAAGAGGACCAAGCACATCAAGAGACGCTTCAATTCCATTCAGGACCAAGTCCAAGTGGGAGACATAGAGATTTGCAAGATACATACGGATCTGAATGTTGCAGACCCGTTGACTAAGCCTCTCTCACGAGCAAAACATGATCAGCATCAAGACTCCATGGGTGTTAGAATCATTACTATGTAATCTAGATTATTGACTCTAGTGCAAGTGGGAGACTGAAGGAAATATGCCCTAGAGGCAATAATAAAGTTATTAATTATTTCCTTATATCATGATAAATGTTTATTATTCATGCTAGAATTGTATTAACCGGAAACATGATACATGTGTGAATACATAGACAAACATAAAGTCACTAGTATGCCTCTACTTGACTAGCTCATTAATCAAAGATGGTTATGTTTCCTAACCATAGACATGTGTTGTCATTTGATTAATGGGATCACATCATTAGGAGAATGATGTGATTGACATGACCCATCCCGTTAGCCTAGCACTTGATCATTTAGTATGTTGCTATTGCTTTCTTCATGACTTATACAAAGTTCCTGCAACTATGAGATTGTGCAACTCACGTTTACCAGAAGAACACTTTGTGTGCTACCAAACGTCACAACGTAACTGGGTGATTATAAAGGTGCTCTACAGGTGTTTCCGAAGGTACATGTTGGGTTGGCATAATTCGAGATTAGGTTTTGTACTCCGATTGTCGGAGAGGTATCTCTGGGCCCTCTCGGTAATACTCATCACCTAAGCCTTGCAAGCATTGTAACTAATGAGTTAGTTATAATATTATGTGTTACAGAACGAGTAAAGAGACTTGCCGGTAACGAGATTGAACTAGGTATTGGATACCGACGATCAAATTTCGGGCAAGTAACATACCGATGACAAAGGGACAACGTATGTTGTTATGCGGTTTGACCGATAAAGATCTTCGTAGAATATGTAGGAACCAATATGGGCATCCAGGTTCCGCTATTGGTTATTGACCGAGAATAGTTCTAGGTCATGTCTACATAGTTCTCGAACCCGTAGGGTCCACACGCTTAACGTTACGATGACAGTTTTATTATGAGTTTACAAGTTTTGATGTACCGAAGTTTGTTCGGAGTCCCGGATGTGATCACGGACATGACGAGGAGTCTCGAAATGGTCGAGACATAAAGATTGATATATTGGACGACTATATTCGGACACCGGAAGTGTTCCGGGTGATTTCGGAGAAAACCGGAGTGCCGGAGGGTTACCGGAA
>NC_041389.1:50703919-50707320 GCF_002162155.2 Triticum dicoccoides
CCTTCCTTCCCCTCCTAGTAGGAGTAGGAAAGGAGGAGTCCTACTCCTACTAGGAGGAGGACTCCTCCTCCTGGCGCGCCCAACAAGGGCCGGCCGGCCTCCCCCCTCCCTCCTTTATATACGGGGGCAGGGGGCACCCCATAGACACACAACTTGATCTACGGATCGTTCCTTAGCCGTGTGCAGTGCCCCCCTCCACCATATTCCACCTCGGTCATATCGTCGCGGAGTTTAGGCGAAGCCCTGCGCCGGTAGAACATCATCATCGTCACCACGCCGTCGTGCTGACAAAACTCTTCCCCGAAGCTTTCCTGGATGAAAGCCCGGGGATCGTCATCGAGTTGAACGTGTGCTGAACTCGGAGGTGCCTTACGTTCGGTGCTTGGATCGGTCGGATCGTGAAGACATACGACTACATCAACCGCGTTGTCATAACGCTTCTGCTTACGGTCTACGAGGGTACGTGGACGAACACTCTCCCCTCTCGTTGCTATGCCATCACCATGATCTTGCGTGTGCGTAGGAAATTTTTTGAAATTACTACATTCCCCAACAGTTTTAAAATCTAGAAAGGTATGCACAACTAGCTGGCACTTAAGGGCGGGTGCCAGGCCTTCCAAGAATTTTTCCATCTTCTTGCTCTCGGTCATGCTTTCTTCATTGGCATAGCGAGACAGCAGTGTGAATTGGCTGTTGTATTCTGACACTGTCATGGCTCTTTGCTTGAGTTCATCAAATTCCTTCTTCTTGATTTTCATGACGCTCTTAGGAATATGTGCCCCATGAAAACCTTCTTTGAAATTTTCCAAGGTGATTTCATTTTTGTTGGGGTGCATGTGCAGGAAGTTTTCCCACCACGATGCAGCTGCACCTGTGAGATAATGTGGTGCATATAGTACTTTTTCACGGTCTAAACACTGTGCGATAATTAATTTTCTCTCCATGTCTCGAAGCCAGTCCTCGGCCTCAAGAGACTTGTCAGTATTAGAAAATGTCGGAGGACGCGTCTTTTGTAACTCAGATAATTTGGATTGCGGTTGATACTGACCACGGTTACTTCCCATATTGATGAATTGGTTCATCATTTCCTGGTGTTGCTGTTGACTTGGTTCGTACAAACGACAAACTTGTGTAAAAGCTGTTTCACTGTCCTGTTGACTTGTCTGACCCTGAGTGAAATTGTGGTTTTGCGGTGTGCCATAATTTTCTTCTGGCTGAGTTGGCATGGAGCGCGTCCAAGGACGAGACATCTTTCACTCTGGGGATATATTTTGTGAACTCGTAAGACAAGAAAGAGAGTCGCAAAAGTCGATAAAATCACACACAAGGAACATTTTTAAACTCCAGGATATTTTTGGAAACACACGATTGTGCGCGGAGAAGGACTAGTGCATATCTTACACGCGGGTATAATTATACATTACATCACTCAGGATATGCGTACATAATCCTGACATGTTATTTAAACTATTGCACTCCTCCAGATCCTACATGGTGCGCAAACAGGCTACTTCTCACAACCTATGTACATAAAACATAGTACACAAGTCGATACATCGCATGGCGTCTACGCGTACTCAGTCGGAGATGGTGAGGATCTCCCTTGGCCTGCCGAGGGTGAGACGCAGAGACGCTGGGGAATCAACCTCCTCCTCGCTAATAGGTTCTAGACGAGAAAAGTTGTGCTGAGCTGATGGAGCAGGTGCCTTAGGCGGAATAACACGAATACGAGTGGGTGGAATAGGTGGGGTAGCACGTATGGGAGTGGGTGCAACAAGTGGTGCAGAGCGGGCGGGAGTGGGTGCAATAGCCTGGTTAAATTCCTCTGTGGTAGGCAGACGACGAGCAGTGGCGAGTATGGAAGGTGAGTGAGAGGCTGCGGATGACACGAAAGTCAATGGTGGAGCGGTGTGTAGGAGTTCCCTCCTGTTAGCAGCACAGCCATGAACTGAGTCCATGCGTGCAGCTACGAGGTCATCCACCATGCAGTCGAATGCTGCCTCTAGGGCTCGGAGGTACTCGACAAGCATCTCAAAGGCTTCGTCTCGCTCTCCTCTAGGGCAAGAGAAAGAGTAGTGACAGGTGTAAGGCACATGGCATGGAAGGTAGCGGTAGCGACGGGTCTTCATTGCAGGGAGAACATCCCGAAGACGAGTTATCGTCTCGTGGGCAGCCATCTGCATAGCATGCCTTTCTGTAGGCATGGCTCTCCCCACGAATCGGAGACGGTGTATTTTAGCATGGCCTCCCCTGAATTGCACCGTGGCCTGGTGCATAGTCAGACTATCGTTGATCTTGTGTGGATAAAGCGTGAAGACTAGGCGCACGGATGGCCCCATCGCGACCTGAACGATGAAGGAGAGGAGTTTGATGAACCCCTCAGGCACGTTGGCGAACATTTGAGACTCGCAGTCGTTGCCGGTCATCTACAAAAGTAGGCAAAAATTCTGAGTGATCAGATCATAAAATTTTATGCTGACTGTCACAAAAATGTCTACACTTGTAAAAACATGAATAACTCTATCATTCCTAGTGGCTTCCTACAGTCAGCCTGGCTCTGGTTACCAAGTCTGTCACGACCGGCTTTTCAATAAAATGATTATTAATAAAACCGATCTTTTAATCTCAGTATAGGAAAAGTCATCCTTTCTGGTAGACAATGCTTGATAAATAGAGAACCAGTAGCATCAAATATATTACAGGGTTGAGCTGAGGCTGCTCAACAATTTATTACAAACTCGCCAATATCTTACATATGGGCGGTTATGACACAGTGGTGTGGTGGTATGCTACTAGCTCGAGGAAAACGTGGTGGCGGATAACTTGACTTCTACTGGCAACACATCGAGCGTCGAGGTGAGGCTCAATGAATTTATTTGGTTGCGGAAGCGGATAATACAATGACCAAGACAGGATCGCACGGGACTGACTGGGACTCCTCTAGGCGTCGGACTCGCTATCAAACTCTTCATCCATGAGATCGCCTTCGTCAACATCTGGCCAAATCAACAAGCCAGGTGAGTACTTGAAAGTACTCGCAAGACAGTTCGGACAAAAGATATAATCAATGAATGCATGAATGCATCATGAAGAAAGGATGATGCTCATAAAATAACGATAATATTGCAGGACTTGATGAATAAAATAAATAACTGAAAGCCGATCGGGTGTCTGGAGCAACGCCTCGAAAGGTAAATAAATAAAATGCATGCCACAGTCGGGCGTCTAAGCGACACCACATAAAGGGCTTAAAAGAAATGCCACAGTCGGACGTCTGAGCGACATCACAAACAGGGCTTTAAAAGCAATACCACTGTCGGACGTCTGAGCGACATCACAGACAGGGCTTTAAAAGAAATGCCACAGTCGGACGTCTGAGCGACATCACAGACAGGGCTTTA
>NC_041389.1:50707688-50720018 GCF_002162155.2 Triticum dicoccoides
CAGGGCTTTAAAAGAAATGCCACAGTCGGACGTCTGAGCAACATCACAGACAGGGTTGTAAAAGAAATGCCACAGTCGGACGTCTGAGCGACATCACAGACAGGGCTGTAAAAGAAATGCCACCGTCGGACGTCTGAGCGACATCGCAGACAGGACTTGCAACAAATGTAAATAACATATATGCCGCCATCGGACGTCTGAGCGACATCACAGACAGGGCCTATAACAAAAATAAACAACAGGTATGCCACCGTCGGACGTCTGAGCGACATCGCAGACAGGGCTTGTAATGAATGTGAATAACAAGATTAGTCCATCCACAAGAATAATCTTTTAACCGGATTTATCACACATAAATCCCACCGGAGTTTTGTCACTGAGGCTGATACCTGACAAGATAAGATGAATATAGTACTTGAACAAAGTACAAAATAATTGAAGGATTTGAGACTCTGCAGAGTTTGGATGAACTGACCACAGCCAACGGATTTCCGTAGTCACGAAGGACTAGTTCCGTTTACGGTATTTTAGTAGAAACACATTTAACTAGTACACACCCATTTCACCTCACGATGCCAGGAATCACCCTGGTCAACGTCCAAGAAAAACTTTGAGACGGGGAGGCCACAACCTCGAATAGCATGGGATCAAATTTCTATACGCACGCTCTAAGGGGTGCCCCCCTCTTGGTCGCAACCGGAAACACCCATGCCCCCTGACTGGATGACGGGCTTTAATCCAGGGCCATGGAACCCTCGTCCCGGCCTCTCTACTTGGTGTGTACCAGGAAAACAGTTGCAACTTACTATGCCATATCCCTTGCGGAAAACATGTGGCAGCACAGGGAGGAAAATGAAGGGAATATGATTTGATCATGTTGACACTGCTGTCAAAAAGGACTGGCCTAAGCATGGCATGTCACAACACTACCATCTTACCCATCCTCATGCCAACACATGGCTATGCAAATATGTATCCAACAACATAATGCTTTCCGAAACTTACTTTCCGATTATATGCATGAAACATAACATTTAAAGTGATGTTCCTAAACATGCCATGACCATGCTACAATGCAACATGCAACAACACTCATCATATCAAGAGTTCAAACATGCTTCCCTGGTTCGGAGTAGTCGGAGTCTAACTGTGTGAGGTTTGCAGCTCCGTCACCTCCTCCAGTATCTACGCTATAAGAAAAGATACGCACGCAACGTAAATACCGTGAGTGTATAGAAAAGTGTTCCAAATATTTTTCAAATAAACATGATAAAAAACTAGACAAAATTTTGAAGAGGACAGAAAAAGAACCACTCAAAAATTCCTTTCTGTTAAAAAGTTATAAGGGTTTTAACCCAAGGACTCATCTGTAATGAAATAGAAAACTTCCAGGGGGGTCTGCGGAAAAGTCTAGATAATGTTTCATAATAAAAAACGGCTGAGAGACTCACAGGTGGGCTCCACCCGCCAAGTTTGAATTTTCAAACGAGGGAAAACAGAGCGCGACGGCACCGAGAGGTGCGGTGGTCGCCGGCGGCGATCCACGGCGAGGTAAGGTGATTGGGGTGTACCTTCGTGATCAGTGCGCCATTCCGCATCTATGGGAGGTGGTGGTGGTCGGCAGCGAGTACCACGTCGGCGGCGACGCTTGCTCTGGTGGACGGCGGTTCGGGTGGTCGTGGATCTCGCCGAAGAGAGCTGCGAGGTCAAAATTGAGGTGGGCGTTATCTTACTAGAGGTGGTACAAGGCTACGGTCGAAAGTAGGGCGGCGGAGGGGTTCTCACCAAAGAGAATGATGCCGGAGCCCGAGGCGGACGGAGGTGGCCGGAGTCGAGGAGGAAAGGCCCCTCGAGGCTCGTTCAGTGGCCGGGCGGGGTCTGGTGAGATGGTGGAGTCGTGCGGAGGCAAGAGCAAGCTCGGGGTGCTATATATAGCCGCCCCGAGGCGGTTGCCGAGAACGGGGTTCTCCGGCGAGGTGATTACGGCGGCGCAATGGTTGCACGGGAGGGTTAAGAGGTTGAGCATCGTCGTGGGTGTTCCCTGGTTCCATTTTGATGCTAACCGCGCCGGGATTGGGTTGTTTAGGGGGGGCTCGACGGAACGGGGCGGCGCGGGCCCGTCGACGGCAGGGAGCGCGCTCTGCGCGTGCCGCACCACGGCGACGGTGCCGCATGCGTGCGCTGGCAAAGGCGGTGGTCACGCAGAGCCACCAGAACGCTTGGGCGGCGCCGAACGGCGTTGCGCCGCAGTTTTGCCCCCTGTCGTCCGTTACGGTGGTGCAGCCGCCGCAAGGCATGCCAGCGCAGGCGGGCCAGGGTGCCACCGACGCCAGGAACGCGCCAAGCGCTCGTGTGAAGCACCGGACAAGAGGGACAGGCTGCGAGCAACATGCCATGGGCACTGTGGGCTCGTGACTGAAGTTACTGACGGAGATCGACACTGATCTTCTGAATTTTCTGAAAGTGAACAGTACTGGTGCATGCAAGGTGTTCGATAGAATGATTCTAGTGTGTAGGGATTTTTCCTTGAGCTGGTTTTTGGTGGAGGGGCCTCTCATTGCATCTAGAGGCTGCCTGAATATTTGTAGAGTTTTTGGAGAGGTGTAGATATGAATTTCACCAAATTTGGCAAATCTGGTCCAAACTTGTAGTGAGTGAATTTTGAAATATTTGAACAGGAGAAGAGTGGATCAAGATGGTTCTGGGTTGTGGGTACACAGGACTATCCAAGGGTGTTGAGTTGAGGTCAAAACTCAAAAGCATTAGGGTACTTGCTTTGCAAATCACCTAGGCTTAAAACAAAAGACAGAATTATTTTGGGAGGAGAAATAATTGGAATAAAATCCAAAAATGGATATTGTTAGTTTGGACAGAATGTTTGGGTTGAAACAAAGTGGAATGAGTGGTTTTTGAGAAAATTTTACCATAGGAGACATGGTAAAATTTAGAAAGGATCAAAACCAAATAAAAGCCCAAAAACCAAAAGGTTTTTCCTCTCAGGAGAAACTAAATCCAAGAAAATTTTTTGCTGAAAACAAAACCACAAAGAAAATTTTTGGAGTGTCACAACTCCTGCATACATATTTTTAGATCCTCAGTTCGGCATTTCTTTCCGAACACCAAACTGGGCATCAGGGGCTACTGTCTATGCGGTAATATTTTTACATATCTTAAATACATACCTCAAAGCCTGTTAGAAGGCTGGCACAGGCTTCAGTCAGCCCGCTCTTGGCGGACTGAACTTTATGGATCACCACACTCATAATAGTGCGGTGCTCCTCATTTATGGAGGCATCGTTAAGTGCCTCCAGCAAATTATCCGGTGCCTCCGGTTGGACGGAGGTCGCCGGTGTTGCAGTCGCCCCCTTCTTGCGAAGGGGCCGCCTGCCGGACTCCGGAACCACCGAAGGTTCCGGTGCGGAGTCCGGCCCAGGGCCGGACTTAGAGCCCTTTGGGGTTTGATCCCCCTTATGCCCGGAGTCCTGGAGGTTGCCTTGCAGTGCCTCCGGGACCTCCTCCTCCTGGCTGGGCCCCTTTTGGGACCCCACCTCAACGTCATACGCATCGCGAGGAGAGGAGGCGGCCGGAAGTGAAGTGCTATTCACGTCTGACGGAGCTAGGGAGCCGCTCGTTGAAGTGTCGAGCCCGTCCCTGGGCGGGCTACAGGGTTGTATTCGGCGTTAAGAGATTCTATACGACAAACAAAGCACCATGAGTTATTCTGGTATCCGGATACTTACGATGTCGCCAGGGGCTTAGCCCTCGGCGGCCACTCCTCTTTGCCATCGTCGGCGTTGGTGGAATAGTCCGGAGGAAGGGTCCTTCCCTTCTTGGACCCTCCAGCCTCCCCAGTGGGGGCGGCCTTCCTTCTTCTCTCCCTCCGCTGGGGGAGAGGCTTCTTTTTCCTCCTCCTCGTCTTTGCGGGAGGAGTCCGCCTCAGAGTCATCGGACGATGAGTCCGATAACACCTGGCGCCGGGAGCTCTTTCGAGTTCCCGTGGCCTTCTTCTTGGCCTTCTTCTCCGGCACCACGTGAGGTGCCGGAACCAGCAGCCCCATCAATCGGGCGTCCGCTGGGTCTTCTGGCAAGGGAGCCGGACAGTTAACTTGCCCGGACTTCTTCTGTCAGGCCTGTCAAAGGTACGGGAGTTTAGATCCCGCATAGAGTCAAACTATGAAAAACAAGTGTCTTGTAAAGGGTAAAACAGCTTACCTCGCTGGCTTGACGCTGCGAGCTGAATCCGCGATCTTCGGTAGCGGATGCGGGAGCCTCGGCGCCCTTGAACAGCACCTTCCAGACATCTTCGTACGTAGTGTCGAAGAACCTGCTCAAGGTTTGGTGCTGTGCCGGATCAAACTCCCACAGACTGAAGGCCCGTTGTTGGCACGGGAGGATCCGGTGGACGAGCATGACCTGGACGATGTTGACAAGCTTGAGCTTCTTGTTCACAAGGTTTTGGACGCAAGTTTGGAGTCCAGTCAGCTCTTCCGAATTACCCCACATCAGGCCCTTCTCTTTCCAGGAGGTGAGCCGTGTGGGGATACCAGATCGGAATTCGGGGGCCGCTGCCCACTCAGGGTCACGCGGCTAGGTGATATAAAACCACCCCGATTGCCACCCTTTGATGGTTTCCACGAAGGAGCCCTCGAGCCATGTAACGTTGGGCATCTTGCCCACCATGGCGCCTCCGCACTCCGCCTGCTAGCCGCCCGCTACCTTCGGATTGACATTGAAGGTCTTCAGCCATAAGCCGAAGTGGGGCTTGATGCGGAGTAAGGCCTCGCACACGAGATAAACGCCGAGATGTTGAGGATGAAGTTTGGGGCCAGATCATGGAAATCCAGGCCGTAGTAGTACATGAGCCCCCGGACGAATGGGTGGAGTGGGAAGCCCAGTCCGTGGAGGAAATGGGGGAGGAACACCACCCTCTCATGGGGCCTGGGGGTGGGGACGAGCTGCCCCTCGTCTAGAAGCCGATGCGCGATGTCGTTGTGCAGGTATCCGGCTTTCCTCAACTTTTTGATGTGTCCCTCCGTGATGGAGGAGACCATCCACTTGCCTCCCCCTCCGGACATGGCTGGGGAAGGTTGAGGCGAGATGTGCAGACTTGGACGCTAGAGCTCGAGTGTGCAGAAATGGATGAGCAAAGGAGGAAGAAGGCGTGTGTGAAAAAGTGGATCCTTATCCCCTTATATGGACGGACGAAACTGTGCGTCCCCACCTGCCTGGTAAAACTCGCTTATCTCCCAAGCGTCGTAATTGATGGCGCGGTTGGGTTATCCACGCCCGTATTGATGAGAATCCCGGAATAAGGGGACACGATCTTTGCTTTGACAAGACGTGCCAAGGAAACCGCTTCGCTAAACGCATTGAGGTGGGACAGTAAAAACGATTCGAATAAAGGCTTGGCCGTGGTGTGATGTCACGCCATGGAATACGTCAGCAGATTGAATTTGTGTAAATATTATTCTCTCTACGGTGGTATGTGGAACTTATTTTGCAGAGCCGGACACTGTCCTTGTGTTCAAAATCTTCTATGAAGTATTCGGAGGCGGAACCCGCCTTCCAATGCCAAAGACAATATGCACGCCGGACTCATCGTCATTAAAGCCTGGTTCATGGGCTACTGAGGGAGTCCTGGATTAGGGGGTGTCCGGATAGCCGAACTATCACCGTTGGCCGGACTCTTGGACTATGAAGATACAAGATTGAAGACTCCGTCCCGTGTCCGGATGGGACTTTCCTTGGTGTGGAAGGCAAGCTTGGTGATACGGATATGTAGATCTCCTACCATTGTAACCGACTCTGTATAACCCTAACCCTCTTCGGTGCCTCTATAAACCGGAGGGTTTTAGTCCGTAGGACGAACAACAATCATACCATAGGCTAGCTTCTAGGGTTTAGCCTCTCTGATCTCGTGGTAGATCTACTCTTGTACTACTCATATAATAAATATCAATCAAGCAGGAGTAGGGTTTTACCTCCATCAAGAGGGCCCGAACTTGGGTAAAAACATCGTGTCCCCTGTCTCCTGTTACCATCCGCCTAGACGCACAGTTCGGGACCCCCTACCCGAGATCCGCCGGTTTTGACACCGACAACAGGTCTTCATGGATTGCTAGCTCCTCTTTCATCTTGATGTCACGCATGCCATCGGAGAAGGCTGAGATGATGGCTTCCTCAGTCACCCTGGGGATCTTGAGGCGAGCGTTGTTGAAGCGCTGGATGTACTTCTGTAGGGTCTCTCCTGGTTGTTGCTTGATGCGGCACAGGTCACTCATGGCCGGGGGCCGGTCGCGAGTTCCTTGGAAGTTGGCGATGAAGCGAGTGCGCATCTCGTCCCAGGAGGAGATCATGCCAGGAGCCAGGTTCAGGAGCCAGGTGCGGGCACCGTCCTTGAGTGCCATGGGAAACCAATTCGCCATGACCTTTTCGTCCCCGTTGGCGGCTTTGATGCCCAGCTTGTAGAGCTGCAGGAACTCCGCGAGGTCTGCAGTGCCTCGCGCACCGGTGTCGGGAGCACGCGGGCACCTTCTTGGGGGCGAGGGATTTCTTGGCAGCTCCTTTCTTGTCGCACAGGCACCGGACGCGGTGAGTTTCATCCTGGGGCCGCGCGCCTTGGAGCCAAGGCGCCTTCTTGAGGAGGAGGTGGCGGAAGCACCTCTTGATCCATGCCTCCTGTGCAGGATGGAGGGCGAGGCAGCAAGAGAGATGGCATAGGAGACCTCCCTGCGGCGCTGACGAGCTCGGTGATGCGGGCGAGCCAGTCCTCATAGAGGTCGTCGACGGGATGGTAGTGCAGGAGCTCACGCGCCAGGAGCAGCGCGGCGTGCGCGTCCGTGGGGGCGCGACGGGCATGGGACGACGAACCGGCTGGAGTCAGCGACGGGGTGGCGGTGCGACCTTCCCGCCGCACTGAAGGATGCAGGGACGAGGCCTGCTGCTCGTTCCCCGCTAGGCCAGTGGTAGTGTTGGCGGTAGGCGATGGGAACGACGGGGGCGACCGCCGACGGGCGTCGTTTGGGCGACGCGGGTGGCGAGAGCAGCCCGGCGCTCGGCGCAAGCCCGACGAGCGCCAGCCATGGATACGACGGAAGGTCACACGCGAACAGTGGAAGAAAGATTCCGGCGCACCCCTACCTGGTGTGCCAAATGTCGGATTTCGGGTTCCGGCAGACCCTTGAGGTTCGAACTCTAGGGTGCGCACGAAGATCTTTCCCCTACCAACTCGCGTCTCGATGGCTCGCAAGGAATCCAGGCTAGCAAGAAGAACACACAAGGGACACGAGGTTTATACTGGTTCAGGCCACCATTGTGGTGTAATACCCTACTCTAGTGTGTGGTGTGGTGGATTGCCTCAGGGGCTGATGATGAACAATACAACGGGAGAATAGCCTCGCGAGGGGCTGTTCTTGAGCTGGTGCAATGAACTGCTTGGGTGAGTTCAGTCGCTTCTCTCTAGTCTATGCACAATCTGGATCCCCTCTCTCTCTACTGTGGAGGCTAGTCCTATTTATAGAGGGAGGCCCTGGGCCTCTTCCCAAATAATGAGTGGGTAGGGCGCCAACAATTGGCCATTTTGAAGGGGAACATCTAGTACACTTATCCTAACTAAAGTTGGTCTTCGACTGCGAAAGACTCTGGCGGTGACGCCGTCCTGGGCTCCACGATGACTTCCATCCTGCCGCTCTGCTGGTCTTGGTCTTGTTGCACCGAAATGGTAACCTTTGTCTGATGCCTTGGCATGTGCTTGCTCTTGTTGCACCAAAGGGGAAACAAGGACACTGCGCGGGCCGGCGCCCGCCTGGCGCCCGCCTGGCTTTGATCGTCATGGCTTGCGTCACAGGCTCCTCGTGAGGTGCCCTGCCTTGATCTCTCTGTCTCCTCGCGAGCCTGCCTAATTAGGCTGCTCCTGAGGAAGCTTCCTGTCGTCCGCCCCGCGAGGCTTGGCCCCTCGCAAGGGTCTTGAGCTTGGGCTGATGAAGCTGGGCTGCACTGGGCCCCCACTTGAGCCACGCCGCAGGCCGCAGGCAGGCAAGTCTGGGGACCCCCGTTCCCAGAACACCGACAGAAGCCTGGCTGGGCGGGATTGTTTTCATCTTCGGCACCACCCGGATTGTTATCATCTCTTGTGCCAGTATCGCTATTTTTGCTATGGCGGGGCTTAGAGTGGCGCCTATGATGCCGGTGCTTAGATTGCTTCTCAAGGGGATTATCCTCCATTGCCTCATCGCCATTGCTTTCTTTGGGGGTATCCACCATGTATATATCATATGATGAGGTGGTTGTCCAGCGCCCTGACAGTGGTGGTTCCTGTTCTTCTCCTGCATCGTCGTCCATACCGTCGATGTCTTCGGAGTTGAAGTAAAGCACATCGGTTAAGTCATCGACAGTGGCTATGAGGTGGGTGGTGGGTGGGGAACGAATTTCTTCGTCGTCCGCTTCCCACTCCAGCCGGACATAGTTCGGCCAAGAGTCTCCTGACAAAGAAAGAGACCTCAATGAAGTTAGCGCGTCGCCCAAGAGTGAGTGCTGAAAGATATCCACGGAGGTAAATTCCCTGATAGGCACAAACGCACGCGGTTCGGAGCCTATGGACGGAGACGAGTCCGAGGGTCCGATGACATAGATTTCTTTGGATGTGAAGTCTGTGTTCGGCTCAGGCGCCGATGAGTGTGCGGCCTCCGTGACGGGGTCCATCCACCCGTCTTCGGATGGCACAACCTGCTCCGGATTGATGGCCGGGGCAGACGCAGGTGTGATCTCCCGAACACTATCCGATGGAAGATCTAAGTCATGATCGTCGTGACTGTTCGGCGCACCTGACATGGGCTCGAATCCATCGAAGATCAAGTCTCCGCGGATGTCGGTAGTGTAGTTTAAGCTTCCAAACCTGACCTGATGGCCAGGGGCGTAGCTATCGATCTGCTCCAGATGGCCAAGCGAGTTGGCCCACAGTACAAATCCGCCGAATACGAAGATCTGTCCCTGGGGGAAAACCTCACCCTAGACCGCATCGTTGAAGATGATTGAAGGAGCCATCAAGCCTTATCGTGACGACACAGTGGAACTCTCAATGAAAGCACCAATGTCGGTGTCAAAACCAGCGGATCTCGGGTAGGGGGTCCCAAACTAGGCGTCTAAGGCTAATGGTAACAGGAGGCAGGGAACACGATGTTTACCCAGGTTTGGGCCCTCTCGATGGAGGTAATACCCTACTTCATGCTTGATTGATCTAGATGATATGAGTATTACAAGAGTTGATATACCACGAGATCGTAGAGGCTAAACCCTAGAAGCTAGCCTATGATTATGATTGTTCTTGTCCTACGGACTAAACCCTCCGGTTTATATAGACACCGGAGGGGGCTAGGGTTACATTGAGTCGGTTACAGAGAAGGAGATCTACATATCCGAATTGCCAAGCTTGCCTTCCACGCAAAGGAGAGTCCCACCCAGACACGAGACGAAGTCTTCAATCTTGTATCTTCATAGTCCAACAGTCCGGCCAAAGTATATAGTCCGGCTGTCCGAGGACCCCTTAATCCAGGACTCCCTCAGCGAGCAGTGGTCTTGACATTTCACTTGGGGGCACTAGAGCCCTCTGGAGCTTCGTCTTGGTTGCGCAGACGCTTGGAGCTAGTGTCACGACTGGGATTGGAACGGCGAGCAGGGGCACCGGAGCCACCACCTAAGGCACAAAACACAAAACACGCACGAAAATCGAGAAGGACCAATGCAAAGAACACAACAAAGCAGCTGAAACAAGTAGAAGTAGCACGTGATAATTGCCACATGAGGGATTTGAGACAACGCTAGTATCGCAGTGTTGTGTGGTACTAAAATTTATTGTGGCTCCGAGCCATGGTAGCACTGCGCCAGGGAGGCATGGTAGTACCATGTCTAGGTGCGGCAGTAAAATTTTAGTGTCGTGCCTCGCGCGGTAGTACCGCTCCTGAGGAGCGGTAGTATCGGACGAGCGGTAGTACCGCACCGGAGATGCGGTAGTACCGCACAGTTGCAGATCTGAAACCACAACTTGATCTGTGCACAGCCGTGACAACAACGTGGTACTACGGTCGATCAAATCCATCACAGGGCAACATAGCAAGTACCATCTCTGCGCATTACTACTCTCCTACATCATACTCTTGCAAAGATTTAGCCTAAAATCTCAAGAACAACATGCATCTCCCCAAAAACCTAGAAGCAAAAGAACAAACCAAAAAGATAGGGATTTGGGGAGAAACCTTGTTCCATGGCAAGAGGAAGTGGTGGGGAATGATCCCACCGGTCAGAATCCGAGGAGAGCGGCCAGAGATGGAGATCTGGTGAGGGCCTCCAGCGCTGTTTGATGACCCACAAGTATAGGGGATCTATCGTAGTCCTTTCAATAAGTAAGAGTGTCGAACCCAACAAGGAGCAGAAGGAAATGATAAGCGGTTTTCAGTAAGGTTTTCTCTGCGAGCACTGAAATTATAGGTAATTGATAGTTTTGTGAAAGATCGAGTAACAAGTAAATAAAGTGCAGCAATGTGGCCTAATCCTTTATGTAGCAAAGGATAAGCCTGGACAATTTCTAATAATGAGAAAGGAGCTCCTGAGGACACATGGGAATTATCGTCAAGCTAGTTTTCATCACGTTCATATGATTCGCGTTCGGTACTTTGATAATTTGATATGTGGGTGGACCGGTGCTTGGGTACTTCCCTTACTTGGACAAGCATCCCACTTATGATTAACCCCTATTGCAAGCATCCGCAACAACAAAAGAAGTATTAAGGTAAACCTAACCACAGCATTAAACGTATGGATCCAAATCAGCCCCTAACGAAGCAATGCATAAACTATGGTTTAAGCTTCTGTCACTCTAGCAACCCATCATCTACTTATTACTTCCCAATGCCTTCCTCTAGGCCCAAATAATGGTGAAGTGTCATGTAGTCGACGTTCACATAACACCACTAGAGGAAAAGACAACATACATCTCATCAAAATATCGAACGAATACCAAATTCACATGACTACTAATAGCAAGACTTCACCCATGTACTCAGGAACAAACGTAACTACTCACAAAGCATATTCATGTTCATAATCAGAGGAGTAATAATATGCATTAAGGATCTGAACATATGATCTTCCACCAAGTAAACCAATTAGCATCAACTACAAGGAGTAATCAACACTATTAGCAACCCACAGGTACCAATTTGTGGTTTTGATACAAGATTGGATACAAGAGATGAACTAGGGTTTTGAGAGGAGATGGTGCTGGTGAAGATGTTGATGGAGATTGACCCCCTCCCGGTGAGATGATCGTTGGTGATGATGTTGGTGATGATTTCCCCCTCCCAGAGGGAAGTGTCCCCAGCAGAACAGCTCCGCCAGAGCCCTAGATTGGTTCCGCCAAGGTTCCGCCTCGTGGCGGCGAAGTTTCGTCCCGTAAGCTTGCCCACGATTTTTTCCAAGATAAAATCCTCATATAGCAGAAGATGCACACCAGGGGGCCACCAGGGGGTCCAGGAGATAGGGGGCGCGCCCAGTAGGGGGCGCCCCCCACCCTCCTGGACAGGGTGTGGGCCCCCTGGTGTATTTCTTCCGCTCAATAATTCTTATTAATTCCAAAAATAGGTTTCGTGAGGTTTCAGGATTTTTGGAGCAGTGCATAATAGGTTTCCAACGTTTGCTCCTTTTCCAGCCAGAATTCCAGCTGCCGGCATCCCCCTCTTCACGGTAAACCTTGTAAAATAAGAGAGAATAGCCATAAGTATTGAGATATAACGTAAAATAACAGCTCATAATGCAATAAATATTGATATAAAAGCATGATGCAAAATGGACGTATCAACTCCCCCAAGCTTAGACCTCGCTTGTCCTCAAGCGGAAGCCGAAATAGAAAAATATGTCCACATGTTTATAGATAGAGGTGTCGATAAAAAAAATACGGACATGAGGGCATCATGATCATTCTTATAAAAGCAACATATATAGATTTTATCATATGGTTTCTTATGCTCAAGTGACAATCAATTCACAATGTCAAGTATGGTTGAAAAACTTCATTGGGAACTAACAAACTATAATCTCAGTCATTGAAGCAATTGCAATTTATCGTAACATCAGAAAGAGTTAACAATAGAGTTTTTCAGCAAATTCACATACTCAACTATCTTGTAGTCTCCTATAATTGCTAACACTCACGCAATACTCGTGGTTATGAAGTGTCAGCCAGACACTGAGAAAGATAGGGGCTTATTGTGTTGCCTCCCAACGTATTCACCTTTAGGTGATGTCAACAATAATAGCCCATGCTAACTTACATCCAAT